>NC_044281.2:1500000-1579733 GCF_004027225.2 Strigops habroptila
TGCTCTTCAGAATTTAACTTTATGCAAAGTCTAGATCCATCGGCTTTTACTCTGCTCCTTATTATAAATAGTGATGATTAATATTGGCGTTATGGTGGTACATACAGAACCAGATAGGAGCACTGCTGGGCTTAGTATCTTCACAAGCACATGGGGAAAAGGCAGATTCTGCCCCAAGGATGTTACATTTTTACAGTCCAGTTTGAAGCTGAGCTCTCCTCCCTCCAGTGCTCTACACCTGTTTTCAGCCTTTTTACCAGTAGGAAATCAGGCTCATGGTGCAGCGTGATGCCATTTGTAAGATAAAGCATGTACTTACTTGAATGTTCCTAGTCATTCCTTAAAATGCATCTATTTTATGTGGTTTTCAGGACATACACTTACTTTCACATCATTAAAAGTATTGGCACCATTAGTCCGGGAAGTCAGGCTAATGTTCAGAGCTGATTCTCACCCCTAGCAGGCTGTGCAGGTGTCCCTCAGCATGAAGCAAGCGATTTTGTGTATTCTGATGCAAAGTTGTGAACAGAAACACAATGCGGGAGGCCAGGGGTTTTGTTATGGATGAGCTGAAGGAAGCAGCCAGCATGCTGTCTGGTAGGACACTTCAACCTTAGGAAACAGTCAATGTGACTTTGACCCTCAGCTTGTTAAATTACATATTCAGGGCTAATCAAGGCTTCTCTGAAGCTTGGGAAAATATTCCCAATGGCTGACAGTAAAGCAAAAATGTGGAGTGTAACTGCTGCGAAATGCAAGATGAGACTTTGAGGCCACCACAGAGTTTTCTGCTCTCTGAGTTGTTTTGCCCTCCGCAGTTGTCTGTGCAGTCACTCTGATGCTCTGCTAAGTAGGATCAGCCTTAATTCAGCAAAAATCTTCCTACATAGCATGAAGCACATCTCAAGGTCTCTCTGATGTCAGTAGAACTGAAGTGTAGATTTAAGGAAAGGTTGTTTTTAAGTACTCCACTAAATATGTTCAGGACAGCGTGCAGGGGTGTAAGCTGTGTGTCGTTACACCTCGATTGGTGAATCATCAGCTTCTGTAAGAATCAGTCCCATGACTAGAATGTTGCCATTGCCAGCTCTCAATCTTGTTCTGGTATGCTAGTTTTCAATTAAAACACAGACATTAATGGTTTTGTTCACTTGTCTCTGCTCAGACATGTCCACAGACGAACTACACTCCCCCTCACAGAAGGACCTTCTCCACACGGACACTTTATAACCTTACAGGGCACAATGTGGAGACCTACATTCTGGCAACCACCAAAGACTTCCTGCAGAAACGGTACAGCATAGATTTTCTCTGAGTTGCACTGGGAGCAGCCTCTCATAGGTATCATATCCACTGTGCTCAAAGAGGTGACAGTGCAGTGGGGTTTAGAAGGGCCTCTCTGCTGATGGTCTCTGTGAATCTGGTGAAAGGAGGTAAAATGTCCTGCAATTTTGGAGTTAAAGATAAAAAGGTTCATGCGAGTGCTCTGCTCGATTATAACAGAGATAGCCTAGAGATAATGTGTCAATCACCTGATATGTTGATGGCCGAATCTGCAGACAAACCTTTGTCTGACTCAGAAATGCTTAAAAAGAGGAAAATCTGACGCAGCCTGTCATGAAGCAAACCCTGGGGAGAGACTTTCCTCCAAGTTTGAGTCTCTGAACAGTCCCAGTGTGTGCTTCACTTAAGTGCATCTGTTCCAGTGAAATTAGAGGCTGAACGTTTTCTTGCACCATGGGGCTGAGCTATTAGTGTGTCTGGACTCTGCAACAGAGCTGCACAGCATGTCTTGGGGCAAAAATAGCCTGTCATTAAGGTTGTCAAGGAATATGTTCATCTGCCATTGATGTCAACTGAGCTGCTTGTCTTCTGGGTAAGCAGCTGTCATCTTATTCCAATGAGGTAGGGTTAAGAGGCCACACAGCTCCAAAATGTTTCTCAAATGGAGGCTTTCAGCACAGTTTTGTGATAGTGCTGCTGAGTTTCTCTTTCCCTTTCCCCCCCCAAAAAAAAAGGGCTGTTGCAACAGTGGTGGCATGGCCACACACTACATACTGGGATAAGTTCTTTTCAGTCAAGCTTGAATTAACTGTGGTGATAGTGGCATGCTAAAATGCACCAGCCAAAGGGATTAAAGCTTTTGAATGAGGGTAGCAATGCATTTCCTTCTGGTTTTCACTCAGGTATGGTGGCTGGAGCTTTGGGCTGCCTTTGACAACAGATCTCCAGTTTGATATCAGGCCAGTGCCTCCCAACAGAACACTGACTAAGGTAACTAGCCTCCATCTGCTCATCCTAGCCTGGGGTGTGTGAGGCCTAGGAGAAGCGATGTCAAGTTAAGGGATGTTTCAGAAAATAGAGCTCATGTAATGAATGAGCAGATGTTTTCACCCCTCCAATCTTATAACATCATCTTCGATCTGAACGCTATAGCTATTTCACATGTCAGATTTAATACCTGGAAACCTTGATAGTGTTGGAAGCAAGGCAAACTCCAGTCCTTGCTCTGCTAGGGCAAGGAGAATGAAATCACTGAGCATGCAGGATTCGGGGATATGCAAAGGTGGATGCTGTCGGCTGTGTTTAAGCTTCTAACCTTAATAGCCTAAGCTCTGTCCTTTGGTAGGTAACTTACACCTCCAACCTGGTTGGCCTAAAGTGGGTGATAGTAAATCCCCCCAAAATGCATGTCCTGTATTCTGATTTTTCCCCTCAGTCCTCAGGGTTTACTGTGGAGTAGGTAAGACAAGTTATCAGGAGCTGCTGAATGAGGTGATGACTTGCAACCTTTCCCCCCCTGGCTTTCAAGGGGTGTTGGACATTTGGCTGCTTCGACTTCCTGGGGAAGTCCCCACTGCTGGTATTCATCAGGTCTGAGCAGAAGCCAAGTTTCTGTACATTTTATGTCAAATACCCAGCTAGTGCTTCTTTCTGCTCTCCCAGAAGGCAAATGAAGCTGATGGGACTGCTTGTGCTGAAAGTGAAATGTGCTTTCATACTCATTCAGTACTTGATGTGGTTTAATCATTGGACTTTAACATGTAGAGCTTATGACTTTAGATAACAACCATGCAGTGATTCATTAGTGCAAGCAGAACAACCCAAAATGTTATCAGTAACAATTTATCCTCCAAATTGTTTTAATTTCTCAATGTGTGCAGGTGTGGTACAATCCCGAAGGTTATCACAGCCTTCCAGCCTATCTCAACAGCTTGAACAACTTCATTCTTCGAGCTAACTTGCCAAAAAATGAGACTTCCAGATATGGTGAGTGTCCCTTTACATGAGCAGATAATTTCTCCCCTTTGGGGGGAATATCATGGTTCTTTTGAAATTGATGACAGCACTTTCCTTGACTTCTATGAGGCCATTTCTTTATTCCCAATTATGCAATTCCTTTAAAAACAGAATTGAAAAAAATGAATAAATCACATATCTCATTTGTCTTTGTCAAAGACTCAGGGGAGGCGGGCAGGGAAGGACCCCAGCTCCTATGTAAAACACTTCCTTCGTCGAGAAAATGCCAGTGGTTGCTATTTGATTTATTGCCTCTCATCATGATACTGAAATAGCTGCCTCTTGAGAGGTGCCCACTAGTTATGCATAGAAAGGCTACTTCAGGTCATCTCTGGGGGTGGTTTAGGTTAGTGAATTTTAAGATGTCACCCTTCTGCTGAGAGCAACTCAGGTTGTGTGGGCATGTGTGTGTTTGTGTTTGAATGAGAATGACAGAGAGTGAGATTAAGTGAGAAACATAATTTTCAGCTATATTTTGCCTCTGACACACGCCATACACAGATTCCAGAAACATCAGTAGCCTGTCTGGGGTTATCAGTTCCCTTATCTTCTCCTCAGTAATGTAATGCAGCAACCTGAATCCGTGCTGATAAACCATCCACCCCATCTTACCACTTAGAGTTTAGCCTACGTTAAGGGCGCAGCATGGGCACACAAACAAGTCTGTGTATGTATGTCTGTCTTTAGAGATGGAGGGGATGCAGGGAGAAGAGAAAGATTTATGTTGATGCCATTTTGAGAAATCTTATACAGAGATTTATGGGATCTGACAAGAGTAGCAATTGATTTTCTTTGACAAATGGTGCCCTTCCAGCCACGTCCTGGTCATGCCTATCCCCCCCATGCCTCAGAGGCCTGCTGTTCCAGGTGATAGTGAAACAGGTGACAATGTCTCTTTGCTCATAAGACTATTCCTCACTGGTGTGTCTGAATTGAACTATGATGGAAAAGGCATCTTGGTCTGAAGCTGAGTATCATGCCATGACTTAAAGAAACAGCAGAATGCTGATTACAAGTCAAAACACCGTGTCTCTCTTTCCACCTCCACATACCAATGCACTCAAACTCCCCTCACAGCAAGCTCAGCTCACAAGAAGTGAAACCAAGTGCTTTGTCCCCACCACCATCCTAAAATGCCCACTGGCTCATGCCTTTTTTATTTGCAGCATGCCCTCTGGGTTAGAAGGTTCGAGCTCTTCGCTGTGCGCTGCAAGAGCGTATCACAAAGCTGCAGCCCTTGCCCCGGTGCAGAGAGAGGAGACCTGAGCCAGGCGCTTCCAGCCGCAGGAACATCCCAGAGCACCTGAATTATTAAGCAGTGAAGCTTCTTGTCCTGTCTCTGTATTCCCAACACATGTTGTAGTGAGAGGAAAGGCAAGAAGCTTGTGTGAACAGTCCAAGTTTTCACAGGGAAAGTTTGATACCAGCAAAATAACAATTTTCAGTGGGAAAGCATAGCAACGTTTTTTATTCCATCTGTCCTGCTGCTTATGTGTTGTTGGAAAGAAGTGCTTAGTAGTAAATGATCAGACAGATAATTCCCCACTTCCCACTAATGATCCAAGCCATAGAATGGAGGAAATAAAATGAATGGATGAGGATAGCTCCCCTGGGGTAGAGTAAATCCAGTTTGAAACACAATTGAACAGACGTTCTGCGCGGCGTGTTCCTGGTAGCTAAATCTATTTGTTGTTGTGACAAATAAATGATGGTTTAAGAACCATTGAAATGGCCAGATAAAAGTGCGTTGTCATTTCAGCAGTTTGAAAGAGGTGCCAGTCCCGCTTTAGAGGTTTGACTTAGACTGCATAGATTTAAAAAAATAAAAGAGAAAAAGCTTTTTACCCTGTCACTGAGCAAGTCATAATAGCTTTTGACTTATGTATATCGTGCTTTCTCCTCTCTCAATCCCAACCAACAAAGAAGAGAAAGCATTGAAATGGAAATTTTGACTTCTAGCCTAAGCTTCAGTAAAGGAAAATGGCTTTATAGTGAAGTATTAACAGATTAGGCAGACGGTATTTGTCTTTCTCTCTCTCTCTTTTAGAGAAGGGAAACATTTCCTGGCTGTTTGAGTGGCTTTATCAGCAGCCCAAGATTTTAATTCCATTTCTCTCACTGATGACAAGACTGAGGTTTTGGGGTTTCTTCCCCTCCGAAATGAATTTCCTGTGAAATCTTCACCTTCAAATTCATTAGCTCAGTATGCCATTTGGGCAGCTAAACCCTCACTCTCCTCCTTTCTGGTCCCCACGTCAGAATGCTCATTCTTACGGAAAATATCCCAGGAGAGTTCTTCCCCATATAACTGTGGAAAATCAGGCATGTGGCCGTAAGGAGCTTAAATTTTAGAGGTGGCACGTTCAAGCACATCTCTCTGGATTTAATAGCAGCTAGAGGTCATCCCACACTCCCTAAGAACTGAGGCATTTCCTTAGGTGCCTAAGGATGGATGGAGAACCTTGTGTTTCGGCACATAAACATCTCAGCCTAAACCCTTTCTCAGGTACTAGAGACCAAGGCAGAAACCTTCACTGGAGGATGGACCTAGCCCACCAGAGCCCACCACGTTCCACCTTTTGTTTCAGTAGCACAAATTGCCTCCAAACTGTGAAGAGCAATACCAGCATATTTTGGACTAGGTGTTCTCCTTGGTAAAGAAGTACTTAAACCAAACCTTCAGAAGGTACCTGCACATGAGCAGAGAATTTCTCCCTTGCAGCTCATGCCTGATACAAACCCATTTTTAAAGGATCCTTTTGGAAAACGTCACATGGGGCTTCCAAATGTAGTAACTAGATTTTTGCTAGTTCCTTTGGACATCTCAACAGATGCCTGTGTTGAGAAAGACCTATGTCACAGGAAGGTAGTAGGTGTGGAGGAAGGCAATAGGGAATGATTTGTTTCTGATGGTAAAAGAACAAATGAAATGAAGTGAGATCATCAAGCAGCAACTTCTTTAAAATGAAACGTATTCCTCAGTTTTGGATGTGTCAGTCTTGAGGAATCTAACCTAAAACACACAGACCTAAGAGCAAGTGCCTGATTTCAGGTGTGCGAGTGCTCTCACTGAAGTGAATGATACTGTCAGCCAGATAGATGCAGAAACAGGACCTGGGGTTTGAATTTTAGATCTGCAATGAAGTGAAGTCATAGGAAAAAAAAAAAGTATGCTCAAAATTTTGCCCAAGATCACACCAAGATGACAGAGCAAAAAACCAACTTTTGATCTGCTTTTCTTCTCCTCACAGTTTTATGTATTACCATATTATTAGGAACTGCTGAAGGAAGCTTTAAGTACCCACATCTTCAATTTCTTTTCTTTTTGTTTTTGTAGGTATTTTCTTATCAGCTCACCCATATCCTGGAGGACAGAGTCAAGAACAAGTAATGTAAGAAGATTCATGTGGCCTGAATTGTTTAGCTTCTAAAGGAGCAAACCGGCTTCTTGGAAATTAAAAACCAGCCTGAATTACTGAATATCTTTCTCTAAATGGTGAAACTGCTCTCTTCCTCGTCTTCATTCCCTCTGTGCATCAATATCATCCTGCTTGCCGTGAGAGCTGCTGATTCCTGTTAGGGTTTCTTTGCAGGATCCCACATAGATGTGGAGGTCACAGTTACAGCATCGCACATTTTTGTGCTTTGGCACAATATTAATAATTACATAATTTTCCTTTTGGCCTTTCCACCCAAGGCTCTGGTACAGTGTTATGACTCAGTGCTGTCAGTCCTTTTTGCTGGGCGTAATTAACATTAGCTTTGCTTCTGAGCTTTAAACAATGCCTCTGTGATGACAGAATTCTGCCACTTGGACTCACATCTTTCTTCTCTTTTTCCCCAGGCTCAACAGCTTACTCGACATCATAGTTTCAATGTCTGTTTTGGTTGGCTACTCTATCACAACGGCAAGCTTTGTGCTCTACATGGTAAAAGAACATCAAACCAAAGCCAAACAACTGCAGCATATTTCAGGCATTGGGATGACAACCTATTGGGTGACTAACTTCGTTTATGATCTGGTAAATAATTCACATTCCTAAATGCACCAAGAGTAGCATTACACAGCAGGGAAAAAAAATGTTCTTTATTTAAAGTTGGTTGCCTAGACTTCTTAATATTATTACTACCAAGAGTGTTATGTAGTAATTGTTCTCCAAGGCACTGAAGACTATTAAATGTGAACTGCAACACTGGATTTTGCTAAGTGAAGGCATTCCTACTCTCTGGAGTGTATGCAGAACACTCAGCACATTTATATGACAGTAACACACCACAGGCCAGAGCTTGATTTCAGTTTTAACATGCAAACAGTGAGCTGCTTTTCAGTTCGCTTGCAGGGCTGGATTAGTTGTCATGCAAGCTTTACACATCTGGGTAAGGCTTTGGGGCTTGAGGCTACAGCCATTCTGGAAACCCTGGGAGTGCAGGGTGTGACATTTCATAGCTGACACTCCTGTTGGGCAAAAATGCATTGCTGGGTTGAATGCTCTCTTTAAGATTATGTGTTTAAAGGGGTTTAAGTCAAGGAAAGCTACCAATACAGCTATATGCTTTCCAGGACCTGAGCAAGTTCCTTTCTACGGTGCTGCACTGCGCTGCGTAGATTTACCACCTTGTTCCTGTAGATAGTTGAGCTCCCCAGCACTGTGCTGCATTACGTGGCATAGGCATGCCCTTGTTCTCCCTGAAGTTAAGTTTCTTTATGGTGAAGAGGATTAATAGCACTGCTGGAAAGCATCACTGGGCTAAGAGGGTAAATATGCACACTCTGTAGACTACAGTGCTTTGTGTCTTATGAATTACCTTTGGTGCACGATGTCAAAGCCTCACACGGAGATCTGCAAGTGCAGACTATCTCAGCTCATGAGCTTTTGCATTGCCAGCTATGCTGTAATGGTGATCAGCTCTACATATCTGACACATTTCTATTGATGCAGTTCTGCTAGTGCTTAGAATCCCAGTGATATCATCAGTTCCTAAAAATATGAAATCTTCAAGGGCATTTGGGTGACCAGCCCCCTTTGATGCAGTGAGGTGTAAGGGCTGAAATCCCTTGGGGAATATGAGCCTCGAATCTTAATGCAGAGCACAGCTTAAGCTTCTAGGTGTATGGTAACACTGATGCACGCTAACAAAGGAGTCCTAACGATACAGTGCTCACCACTAAGTAGCCTAAACCGCCTGCTTGTAGGGGCTGCTGTGGTAAGGCAACAGCACATATATCTCCTGCCTTGCACAAAGGGCTTGAAAGGGGTCTGAAGGCAGCGTGGCTGGAGCCTGGCTTTGCGGAGCAGGGGTGAGGATGGAGCAGGCCTGTGTCTGCCCCAGCACTGCATACTTGTAAATCAGGCAGTGGAAGAATCCCCTGAGTCCCTGCCACAATCAGTATTCAGTGGGCTGAAACTAATCCAGCGCTCTTGGCGACTTGATATTTCGCACTGAATCCCTGCCAGTAAATTCTGTTAAATCCCAAGGCTGGGGAACAGAAGAACCTCTCAAGGCAGACGTTTGGTGGGTCCCTGGCTTGAGACTCAGCATTAGAAAGACTAGATTTACAGGACACGGTGAAGTGGTCTGACTGCAAGGCTAACAAAAACCCCAAAGGGGTATTCTTCATTCACAACCTTTGTTCAGGCACTTTCTGCCCACGATCCTGAATGTTGAATCTCAGCCTGGTCAAAGTGGCTTTGTGGGAATTCCTTTGCAAAACTCTCAAAAGTCTCAGGAGGACTGAGACCCCACCTGCATTTGGTTTCCCCCTTAGAAAAGCCAAGCTGCACTTGTGGGAGCAGATTCAGACCTGGCGTTGTTGTTTCTGCATAGTTCTAAGAAAATGTTTAAGAACTGTCATCCTGATTCCATCCTTTTAATATCATTTTGCAGGTACTTTTTATGGTCCCTATTGGACTCTCAATAGGAGTTATTTCATCCTTCCAGATACCAGCTTTCTGCAACAACAGTAACTTACTGGCAGTATTTCTGCTGCTGTTACTGTTTGGGTAAGTGTGGAGCTTAGTTACTTTAATATCATTGCACAGAGTGAGGAACTGGATATTGCAGGCTGCTGCAATTTGAGATCCAAGGGAGGAATATGTGGGCTTTTCTCTTCAATGTGCACTTTACACATGGTGACTAGTTGCTTTCAGGCGCAGCGAGCTAAACTACCGTTGTCATGCCTGCTTTATTCAAAGCAAACTCTAGGGGAAGGTATGTAAATATAGAGGGTCACAGTGACAGGCCAGGCTGTAAGCAGATGCTTACTGAACTCTGGCAAAGTTCAAGATAATAGAAGCATTTCAAAATCAGAGAGATGAAAAATAATCAGCACCACAATTCAGGGAAAGAGCAAAATGTCTCCGTGGCTTTGAATCCTCCAGGTCCGCTCTGCTTTCAGTCGGGGCTCCGTGTTCAAAGTATCTATCATAAACTTCTCCAAATTTTGACAGATACAAAGCCAGTTTTCCTTCTTTAAGCTCCTTATGTTAGTTATGTAGGTTAGTCATGTGCTAGAACAGAACTGTTACACTGTCTGATGTCTTTAGTTGTTTGTTTTCAATTACTGGAGTATTCTCTGCGCTGTTGGCAATTTATAGATACGCAACGTTCTCATGGATGTACCTGCTGGCTGGGTTTTTCAAAGAAACAGGCATGGCCTTCATCGTTTATGTCTGCGTCAACTTGTTCTTTGGCATCAACACCATTATTACTCACTCAGTTGTATTTCTGATCTCCCAGGAAAAGGCCACGGACCAGGTAGGAGCCATACTAATACTCGACCCTTGGTAAAGCAACAGGAGGCTCTTGTTGAGTTTGGTGGCTTTGATCATGTCCTTAGTATCTGGTTGGTTTCCAGATATTTCAGGTAGACCACAGAGAGGACGCTAGTTGCAGGACTTAATGGGGCTCCCTATAGACAGGACATGAGTCAAATATGACCCTTGCTTGTGTGTAAATCTGCACCTCCTGCAAAGAAGGAAATGATGGTGACAGAGGGAAGAATACAAAAAGAGAGGTAGAAAACTGCCTGTGCAGAGAAGAGCAGGAGGTGCATGGAGGTGTTTGATAACCACAGGCTGGTTTGGGTTGGAAGGGACCTTAAAGCTCATCCAGTTCCAACCCCCTGCCACGGGCAGGGACACCTTCCACTAGAGCAGGTTGCTCCAAGCCCCTGTGTCCAACCTGGCCTTGAACACTGCCAGGGACGGGGCAGCCACAGCTTCTCTGGGCACCCTGTGCCAGTGCCTCAGCACCCTCACAGGGAAGAATTTCTTGCAGCACGAACTGTGGAGAGTGACAGCTAGATGTCATGGCCCTGAGTCTGACGTGCTGCATTAAGCCCAGCACCACCTGTCTGTCATCTAGATCTGTAATGCAATCATCTTCTCCCTGCAAGGATGACAAATGACTCAGAGGCAGTGATGATTCCCCAAAGTAAAGCCTTCTTTTAAACTGAGATATTCCTGGGAATCACTGGGATTAAATGTAAATCTTAGAGTTGTTTTTTTACGAAGGGCAGTCACTTCGTACCACAATAGCTGGGTTGATTTTCCTCTCCAGCTGGGCAGTGCTTCTTTAGCAACCTTCTGGATTTCAGGGATGTGCACTTCTGATCATCTTTTAGCCCTCTGTGCCCCAGTGGCAGGGAGTCAGTTTCTTTCCATGCTAATTTACTCTCCTCTTTGCTCTGTTAGCTTATCCTTTCTTCTGCTAGAAACACACCAAATCTCTATGTATGAGGGTTCATGAGTGTGAAGCTGTGCACTGGGCTGTTTTGCCATTAATCGGCTAGAAAAGCCCTTCTATGTCTGTGAAAGACAAATCTTGTGTTTTATGGAGGTGCTAGTCCAAGGGAAGCAGCGAGGACAGTGCTCCAGGGGGGTGGCTTGTGCTCCACAGTGGGCTGCTATGGCAGCTGGGTAGTTTCGGGAGGCACAGTGCAGCTCAGTGGCAGGATTCAGATCTGGTTTATGGGTGGATATGGGGCTGCTGCATGCACAGGATGGGCAACTGGAGCAGCAGTGAGGGAGCCTGCAGGGAACTGGCTGCTGTTTACTGTGGGTGATCACAACCTCAGAGCTGCCTGTTGACTTTTCTGACCTTGTGCCTCTGAAACGATCTGTCTCCAGAGCTCTTTGCTCTCAATTTATCTCTGCTCTGAGACACAAGCAAATCCCAATGTAATTGTTACACTTCAGTCCCACGGTCAAACCTATGATTTTATTCCATGAATAAAAGCAGTGACTGACCGTGCTGCTGCTTCTTGTTGCTGTTTCCAGGGCTTGCACGATCTCGCTGAAAACCTGAGGCATGTGTTCCTGCTCTTCCCACAATTTTGCTTTGGCTATGGCTTGATTGAACTGTCGCAGGATCAGGCGCTGCTGGGCTTCTTAAAAGCCTATGGAGTGGACTACCCTGACAAAACCTTTGAGCTGGACAAGACCACATCCAAGCTGTTTGCCATGTTTCTCCAGGGCACTGTGTTTTTTGCCATTCGTCTTACAGTCCATGACAGGATGATTCAAAGGCTGTGGAACAACATACTAGAGTAAGTAACATCCGGAGCCTCGCAATGAAAACAGACCAAGCTGGTGCTCAGTGGTTTAATTCTGGGGTCTCACGCCATCATTGTCAATTACAAATCCCATAAATTTCCAAGACACTTTGCAAACATGGAGTAAGTTTTCTCTGGCATCAGTCCTGGTACCTAGCAGTAATTAGTGTATTAACTAATAGAGGTGTAGGTTACTGGGCTCCCTTGGTAGTCCTTCCTGGCTGAGACTGCAGCCCTTGTTTCAGGGCTCTAGGTTTGGGGGGCAGATGTTCTGATGGGCAAGAGGGGCAGACATTCGGTAGGTCCCTGGCTTGACTCAACATTGGGCACTTTCTGCCCACAGTCCTGAATGTTGAGGCTTAGCCTGTTCAAAGTGGCTTTGTGGGAATTCCTCTGCAAGACTCCTGAAAGCCTCAAGAGGACTGAGACCCCCCCACACACACACATTTGGTTTCCCTTAGAAAAGCGAAGCTGCACTTGTGGGAGCAGATTCAGACCTGGCGTTGTTGTAGGAGCAGTCAGGCCATTGACAACCACCTCTGTTAGAACCTCCCTGTTCCCTCTGGCTTGGGTGCACACAGGAAGGAGTGAGAACAGTCCTGTCACCTGCATTATGAGTGTGTCCACAAGGCAGGGCCTGCTCCAGCTCAGAATATTTGCTGAAAAAGAGAAAAAAATTGGCATGAAAAAGAATTCTGGTTTTTAATTCCCTAAACGGAGCAAATATCAAGAGAGAATAGAAACTGTCTGTATGTCTGAGCATTTTTTTGCGTGCTCTAGGATCTCACAGGACCTTAGGATCTATCCCAAGCACACAGGCCCACTGCTGTCTGCTTGCCAGAGGGTAAGGTCCCCTCTCTTCCCTTGCCATAGGTTCCTGTTTGACAGAGTACATGGCAAAGCATCACTTCTGGCCCCTGCAGCTGAAGAGGACGGGGATGTCCAGGCAGAGAGGAACCGGGTGGAGTCTGGCAAAGCTGACTTCGACGTGGTGCAGCTCCAGAACCTCACAAAGATCTACCACCTCCCTCACAAACGCATCGCGGCTGTGAAAAACATCAGCCTTGGCATTCCTGCTGGAGAGGTAAGCGAGGGGAAAGGGCTGCTGGCACCTTCCACCCTGGGGAGGGAAACTAGAACACATCCACAGTCCAAAGGTCATCTTCTCTTCTGGTCCTTGCTGCTGTCCCAGCACAACTGTAGTGGTTTGTGCTGCTCTGACCTCTTCCTTCCTTCGCCAGATTTGTGGGTTCTTGGGGTTATGGTAGTGCCGAAAGGCTCCTGGTGGATTTGGGACATGAGTTGACAGAATGAAGGCCCTAGAAAGACAAAAAGTGGATGGGACAGTGATAGGACTGTATTCAGAGCAGAATGTCTGCATGCTGTGTTTGTACAGCACCTAGCACAGCCTGGGGTGTCACTGGGGATTAGCATATGGTAAATGAGGGCAGCAGAATTTGTCCAGTTGCAATTATTCACCTAAACTGCACGGGAAGCAGTGAGTCAGGGTTATCTGCTTGTATTTTCCCATCAGGGGAAGACAAATCACTTCAGCTGAACACCCATTTCCATGAATCAGGACTTAAAACTAACTCTAAAGAAAAAACATTCTTTGGCCGTGTCAGTGCAGTTCTGACTCATGAGAGAAGACGGGAGCACACAGAGCACCTCTCAGCTCCAGAGGAAAGGGGAGACCAGATTCTACCTCAGGCTCTGCGCCTGACTTGTGGGGAAGCTTGGAATTAATCCTTGGTACCTGATTTCTCTTAATTGCCTGGATCCCAGTGAGATGAAAGGCCGTAGGGTGCTGGGCAGGAGGACAGCAGTGGAGACCGTGGCACTCGTCTTTCTGGCAGAGGACTTTTTTCCAAGCCCCAACTGGCATCAAGGTTTCTACTCTCTGGCAAAAGTCACCCTGATGCTGGTGGGGTTTAGGGTGCCAGTCCTCATGTGCCAGCAGAGGCTGTGGCCCTGCACTGCAGACTGTGCACAGATCCTGTCCCTGCGTGGACCCCAAGGTGGGGAAGAGCCTTGGATCGATGCTGGGCATCTGCAGTGAGCCCAGCACATGTGGGTGTTCAGATCAGCTGGTCTGTGCTAATGACATGAAAATAACAGTAATTATCAGCACAATGGTGATTGCTTATGCAGCACACAACTGCATCTCTCCAACCTTAGCAATAAAACATAGATTTTAGCATGAGAAACTGAACTGCACTATAGGAAGCCAGTTCTTAATCTTATTAATGTACTGCATTAGGGAGATTATTTGACAAAAATCTTGTGTTGCATTAAGGTTTTATGAATGACAGCACGAACCTCACTCACCTCGTTCCTATGAATAGCTCTGTTCCTGTCAATGGGAGGCTTTGCCCAAATGAGATGATGAGGATTTGGCCTGTCGGATGAGCTCGCTGCAGAAATGCACCTTGCAGTGAAAGGAATTACTCTGTTAGAGACACATCTTTGATTCTTCACCATATTAAACAAACGGTCCCAATGTAAGCTGCAGTATATTGCACCACAACCAACCTCCATTATAATGCTCGTGTGCTCTGAGTACCTCCACCTGCAATTCATCTTGCTCAAGGGGTCCAGAGAAGAGACAAGATGCACTGAGCACTCATCTCAGAGCAGTGTTTCTGCGTTATAAATACAGTGTGGTTACGTTTCTACTTTTCTCTCCCACAACGCAGTGCTTTGGCTTGCTTGGTGTGAACGGAGCTGGCAAGACAACCATCTTTAAGATGCTGACAGGTGATATCGGAGCATCCAGCGGAAGGTTGCGGGTCCAGGATCATTCTGGGTATGGAGGATGTGGTTTCTGGGGAAGGCGCATGATCAGGTCAGCCTGGGAGCAGTTTTTAAGGCTGGTTGGCAAAAGAAAAGAAATGTCAAAGTCTGCAACAAAAAATTCAAAACAGAGCACAAATAAATAACGCAGGGAATTTCATCCTTTGAAGATGGTGTGGTTGCTTCCCTGGTTGCATTTGGCTCTTGTACCTCCGCTGTTCTCAGTGGTGTTTCTTCCACTTCATTCCATTGCAAATGGGATCAGACTTAGATCCTCAGCTGCGTGTGATCCCGCTTCTGATCTGTTATCTGGAGACTAGTAGGACTTCATCTCAAAGTGCTCTTCAACAGCAGTAGGCTTGGTGGTAGCCGTGCCATCTGAAGTGCTGGTAATCAGAGAGCTATGTACTAGACATCATGGCTAACAGACATCACCAGTCTAATTCTTCCTTTGGGGAATTGAGGGCCTAAAAGTTGAAGGTCTGCAAATTCATAGCATTTTCCTTCAAGGGTTGGGGAAGTGAGTAGGAAGCAGCAGAAAGGATTTTTCTCTCTCCTGTCTGATTCCAGAGTGCATTGGCAATTCAGTGTGTTTAAAATGACTTGCCAACTTCCTTACACAGGTCCTTGAATGACATTAGTGAGGCACACTGGTCACTCTTTGGCTACTGTCCTCAAGAAGATGCCTTGGATGACTTGCTGACTGTGGAAGAACACATGTATTACTATGCTAGGCTCCATGGCATCCCAGAGAAAGATATCAAAGGAGTGAGTAACACTGGGGATTGACTTAAAGCATTTTCCAGTTATTGAGAGCTTTTACATTGATTTAATTAGTCTTTCAATAAATAGATATGCACATGGTAATTTATGCCTGGACATTGGTGTGAAAGCAGTACTCTTGCTCCCATAGGTTGTGCTTCAGCTTCTCCACCGGCTGAATCTGATGCCCTACAAAGACAGAGTCACCTCGATGTGCAGTTATGGCACCAACAGAAAATTGTCAACTGCTCTGGCTCTCATTGGGAATCCATCAATTTTGCTGCTGGTGAGAAATGGGGGTCGTCTTGGAGGAAAGATGAGCAGATCTTTGGGCTGGCAAGGCTAGACTTTGACAGGCTAGCAAAACCTCCTTGGGCACAGATCCTGCGAGGGCTGGAGCAGCTCTGCTCTGGAGCCAGGCTGAGAGAGCTGGGCTGGGGCAGCCTGGAGAAGAGAAGGCTCCTGAAGGGGAGACCTTAGAGCAGCTCCAGTGCCTAAAGGGGCTCCAGGAAACCTGGAGAGGGGCTTTGGACAAGGGCCTGTAGAGACAGGACAAGGGGAATGGCTTTAACCTGCCAGAGGGGAGATTGAGATGAGCTCTTAGGCAGAAGCTCTTCCCTGTGAGGGTGCTGAGGCGCTGGCACAGGGTGCCCAGAGAAGCTGTGGCTGCCCCATCCCTGGCAGTGTTCAAGGCCAGGTTGGACACAGGGGCTTGGAGCAACCTGTTCTAGTGGAAGGTGTCCCTGCCCATGGCAGGGGGTTGGGACTGGATGAGCTTTAAGGTCCCTTCAAACCCAAACCACTCTGGGATTTTATATCTCAGTCAAATCCATAATGCAATTGAAGATAATCCTTCTCCCGGATCTGTACCAGTGTAAGCTCTCCTGTGGGTCTTTACCAGCAAACGTAATACTAATGATGAACCTAAGAAGAGCACAAGTGCTAGGAAGATCAGATTTTGAGTGGAAATTTACATTCAGTCCTGTCTTTCCCAACAGGATGAACCGAGCTCCGGAATGGATCCAAATGCTAAACGCCACCTTTGGAAAATCGTCAGCGAGGAAGTGCAGAACAAATGCTCTGTGATACTCACATCCCACAGGTAGGGCTGGTTTGGCTCTGCCTCCAGTTTCAGTGCCTGCAGGAGGTATGGAGAGCACCCCTCCTTCCCACTCCCCGCTGTCTTTGCAGGGTTTCAGAGCACCAAGCTCTGACAGCTTTGGGGCTTTGATGTGGCGGAATGTGGGTGCCCACAGAGACCCACAACACTTTAGGGAAGATCAGTAATGTTCTCTGATTACTAAAATAACTATTTTTTTATACCTTCTCAATGACTGATTAGAGTTTCTTGGTTGTTTTTTTCAGCATGGAAGAATGTGAAGCCCTCTGTACCAGGCTGGCTATTATGGTGAATGGGAGTTTTCAGTGCATTGGCTCTCTGCAGCATATCAAGAGCAGGTCAGGAAAATGCACCTAATTCACTTCCACTGAACAGCAAACGGAGTTACTGACCCCCAGCTTTGAGGGCTCAGAACATGAGCCCTCTCTTAACAGGGCATCAAAATAATGTCATTTTCTGGTTTAAGTTTCATCCTACACCATATAAATTCTGTGTTAACTAATGCACTTTCTGCTCTCTCACAGCTTTTCTTCCCAGAGACGTGTTCCCTAAAGTAATCTGTTCCCTCCTGAAAATGTGAAATGCATGTTAGGGTTGAGCTTCGATTTTATTAGTTATCACAATAGCCTGGCTTCTTACTAAGTTTCTCTCCAGGTTAACAACCCTGGCCCCATTCAAGCTGCGCTCAGCCTGGATTTGATTTCCCTAAAGAGGCTGTGCAGCACTCAAAGGATTTTCTGTTTCTCTTTTCTACTGTGCTAATTGTGATTTTTCTCTTTCCCCTAGGTTTGGAAGAGGATTCACTGTGAAGATGCACTTAAATAGCAACACAGTTTGCACTGAGATGCTGACAGAGTTCATGAAGTCGCACTTTCCAAATACCTGCCTGAAGGTAAACAGGACAAATGCTCTCAGGAGAGGTCCTCTCCATCCCTTAATATTAACCAAGAGCACCTTGCAAAATAGTAATCTTATGCACACAGATCCATGCTCTCAGAGAGTAAGATACTCATACACACACGCTTGCCAGCGCTATCAGAAGCATTGTCCAAGGGCTGGAGTACCCAAGGGGCTTAAATAACTTCAGGCATACAGCTGCAGTGATCCTGTAAAGCAACTCTGCCACAGGAATGGTCCCACTGAAGCGTGGACTGCACAGAGGCCCACTTCATATTCAGTGGGTAATGAGATGATCGGGTGCTTCCAGCAACTGAATAACTGTAAAACCAGAGTAACCAAGTCACAAATCCCATCCATTGTCCAGAACCCAATCTCTGCATTAATCAAAGCATCAGACTTCTAGCTGGAAAATGCTATGGCTACCCTCAGGCTTCCAGCACTGGGGCTTAGTTATCAGCTCCCAGCCACAAACCCCACAGAAACTCCCAATGGAGAAACACTGGTCAATACAGCAATATTCCTCACCTTTGGGAGCCAGAAGGAGAAAACACACCCTCTGCTCCTTCATTCTCCCATGGTTAGCTCCTCTTTGCTTTCATTCTCAGCCAGCCAGCCATCAGATCTGTTGGCTCTTTATAGGCAGCAACCTCTTAACTTGATCCCACTGTTCCTATTCCCACAGGATCGGCATTTCAACATGGTGGAGTATCACGTTCCAGTCTCTGCAGGAGGGGTAGCGAATATATTTGATCTCCTGGAAGCCAGCAAAGAGGCCTTCAATATCAGGCACTTCTCAGTGAGTCAAACAACGTTAGAAGAGGTAAGGAATTAAAGATGTGTGGCCATCCATTTAAAACTGTTAACAGGGGAGCAGACTGATGGTTACACATAATGGACTGCTGCACACAATAGACTACATTTTGAAAGGGATTTCCATCTATATTGCTCCTGAGGATACTTTATCAGTACTACTGCCTCCAGATACCTGTGCTGGCTCTACAAAAAACACACATTGAAAGCTGCCTGCAGCATACAGGATCTGTGCTTTCCTCTGTCACTGCTGGTTTCAACAGTCTTGTGGGTGTGGATGAAGGGCAGGATTAGGGACCACTCCTGAGTCCAGTGCTGGGCTTTCCACCGGCTCTGGAAATTTGCTTGATTTCACTCTTTCTTGTATTTGGGTTGTAAGTTCTTTTAGCATTACTCCAAACAGCTTCATGGTTAAGTTCCTTCCATTTTCTCTTGGAAAAACATTCCCACTAGCATCAGAATCTTGTAGGAAACACAAGGGATGCTGTAAGGACTATCCAGAAGAAACCATCCTGTTGAGTTTCAGCACCTGATATTTTAGGTCTGTCCCAGAAAGAGGAGCAAAACTGCAGCCCTCTAATCCTACAAATGGTTAAAGAGAGATCCTCAGTATTCTTTTAGTAAGGGGCAGTGGCTGTGAGAAACGGGCAGGCACAGCACAGGAAGCCCCAGCCCTATTCTGTGGGAGGACAGCTTGGTGTATGCAAATGTGATGGCAGGTGGTGTTCTAGCATTTTAGGTATTCATTAGATACCGTTCAAACAAAGACTGTTAGGTGTGGTTATACATACCTATCTATCTCATATGCACTTGTGCCTGCACGGATGTCAATTATATAGAGACAGATGGGTTTATAAAGTAATAATGTAGCTGTATTACACTGCGATCAAAAGGAGCCACCACACGGGTACTGCCTCGCTCAGACTGGTGAAACATGAGCTGCAGGACAATGAGGTTTTGTGCAGGAGTGTCTCCCTTTGCATCCCGGGTGTCGATTCAGGACTACAGGAGTGTGTATCCATTTCTTTACATTAGCCCATAGAAGCCTAACATTTGCAGTTCTCATATCCAGTATGAATCCATTCCCGGCCACCGTCTCCAGGCTCACAGTCCAATGAACAGCCCTTCCTCTTTTATATTCATTCCCATTATAAATGATTTGTGCTGCCACATAGTGAATGTTTTCCTTTAAACTTGTAGGTTTTCATCAACTTTGCTAAAGATCAAGTGGATCCTGACGGCGCAGACACAGGTCCCGATGTGACACTGGACAGCTCTGACACAAGTAGCCAAAATAGCACCATAAGCTCCATCTACTGAAGGGACCCAACCACAGGGTATCATAGAAGCTGGGGAAAAGACCTGATGACCTCTTGGGGTTCTTCCAGCCCTGTTCTCTATGATGCTGGAATGGTGGGGTTAAAAAGTCCCATTTTCTTAAAGTACTTCTTCTTTTTGATATGCACTTATTTTGTTACTAGGAACATGGTAGGCATTTAAGACTGGCATTTGGTTACAAATCAGATTGGTCTTTCCACAGGTTCTTTCTCCCCCCTCCCAGTTCTTGTTTTATGATCACTGCAATGCCTGTGAGGACCTAGCTGACATCACCTGCTGCTCATGGCCATTTCCTTACAGCAGAAATGGCTGTAATGGAGCAGGGAAGCTGTCAGCACTGTGGGGTGTTTGACAATAGAGCAGCCCCATGGCTGCCCTCTCTGAAAGCCCACACTCCACTCCTTGCTCAGCAACAGACTTTGGGTGACCATAAGCAAGTTGCTCAGTTTTGACAGGTTCCCCACTGGTGAAATGGGGTTCACGGCCTTGCCCCACCTCACAGGGGTGTTGTGAGGACATAGGTGTTAGGTACTGAGTCGCATATGCAGTTGGTGGGGGCCGTCTTTGGTAGTGATGTAAAGCTTATATCTGTATGTGTGGGTTATGTCAATACAAATAGAGTTATTTTAAAAGTCAGCACTTCCAGTGGTTTTGTTTTGGTCCTGTAGTTTATTCCAGCTCAGTGTAACTCCTCGACTAAGTGCTCCAGTCCCAGGCAGTTCCTGGCTCTCGGTAACCAATGGAAGATCATGCCACCAACCAGCTCCTTTCTCCTTTTGGCTGGTGTCCAGGGCTTCTCCATTACAGCAGCAGAATGGTACGAGGACGTACGTTGTTTGAATCCTCTGGTATGAAGAAGTTTGCTTCATAAGACTGTGTTTCCTTGAGCAGAGTGAAAGCAACGAGCATCTCCCTCGCTCAGAAAAGCTCCGTCTCCCAGGCAGATGTGCCTCTCTGCCTCCTTTCCAGTGACCTTCCTCCTCATCACCCGAGCGGTGGCTGCCCCTGCAACTCTAGAGCTGTGTTTTTCCAACATAATAAGGGATAATTGGCTTCTGCTTCAAAGGCTCTGCCTTTGAAGGCTATAAATGAGACCTCTGCCTACCTCTGAGCAGCAGCAGAGTTCAGCACACCAGTACGCACATCCTGCTTTTTCCCCCCGAGTCATTAATAGGTAGAATAGTTTAATATTACTCCGTATTACATGTATCAGCATAAGGCCTCACAGGCTGCTTTGGGTCAGGCATTGATGTACATGGTGCAGTTCAAGCACATAATGAACTTAAACTCTTTGAGCTCAATAAACTTACTGCTGCTGGTAGAAAGAGATTGCTGCTAGAGCCAGGTCGTACCTGCCTTGTAAGACCCGGGAAGGCCCATGAGGCACTCGGCTTGGGGCTCTCACACACAACTCCAGCCACAGGGTTTCTTTATTTTTCCTCACTTTTTTCCCTTTTGTTCCTTTCCCCAAAGCTAATTTGATCCAAAGGAAACTTTAGATGAAAGCTGCAATGACACATCTTTCTCACCCTGACCCTCGGAGCAGTTTTACTAGTTGAGTTCCCATTTGATGCTGAGGCTTGCTGAGAGAGTCACACAAGGAAGAGGTACTTTAAATATGGAGGGTGTTTGGGATTTTACAGTGGGATACTGAAGTTCAGAGTTTAGCTCCTGCAAGGAGGTCACGCTTTCTCCGTGATCTTGGTGTAAGCTTCTTACTGGAGGCAGGAGGAGTTTTGTTACGGGTTGGAGGTATTATCAAGCCTTGAATTATGCCTCAACCTGCTGACTGTAATTAAAACTGGAATTCAGCTTCTTTCCAGAACGCATTTGACACCTGCAGTTTATAAGTAACTGAAAAAGCTGCCCAGACATTCATTGTAGCTTCTATTATTATGTCTCCAGCTCTGCAAAAGCTCTTTTTTTTTTTTTTCTCTCATTTTCATTGCATATCTTATAGAGATCAGAGTATAAAATTACGCTTTTCTCTAATGGAGGGCTTGTGCTCCCTGCAAAGGACTCGGAGCATGAATGCCAATGATTTAAATGCAGCCTTGTAATACCAATCAGAGTATTATTTTATTATGTCGATGGCTTTGCAACTGCCAGCGGAAGATGGATCTTCAGACTCTGTCCAGATGTACTTTCCATTTAATTGAGGGAGACTGATACAAAGCTATTCTTTTGTCCCTTTAGAGCCTACTAATCAAACAAAAAAGAAAAAAACAGGAAGTGATTCACTGGAATACTTCAGTGAGTTGCAGTTTAATTGAGTAAAATAGAGTTTGGGGAGGGGGGGGAAAAAAGGCAAAAAGCATCATTTGAGTTTTCACCCCATTCTGGCATTAATAGAAACATCTGCTCCATGTGAAATGTGCCACAGCCATGATATACGGTCCCCGGTTTCACTTGCAGGTAAAAATAAAACATCTGCTGTTGCAATCAAGTCTGTAGGTATTGGTCCAAACAAGCCAAACTTTACAGACTTAAGGGAATTTAACTGACACCTGTGGAGAAGCAGTTACAACTGTTTAGGGGGTTGAAGCATCTGGCAAGGAGGTTGTATATAACATCACTAGGGGCTGAATTACCTTTTGTGCCATGTTACAAATATCCATGCTCCCTGCAGAGCCTCAGATTCAACTTGTCCCTTTTGGAGGCAGGACACACCCCAGGCTCAATGCCAGGGCAAAACATGTGGAAGCTAATAGTGTCCTGCCTCTGAACACCAGCTTCAGGGTTCATAGAATCCCAGACTGGTTTGGGTTGGAAGGGACCTTAAAGCTCATCCAGTTCCAACCCCCTACCATGGGCAGGGGCACCTTCCACTAGAGCAGGTTGCTCCAAGCCCCTGTGTCCAACCTGGCCTTGAACACTGCCAGGGATGGGGCAGCCACAGCTTCTCTGGGAAAAGTCTGTGCCAGCGCCTCAGCACCCTCACAGGAAAGAGCTTCTGCCTCAGAGCTCATCTCAATCTCCCCTCTGGCAGGTTAAAGCCATTCCTCTTGGCCTGTCCCTACAGGCCCTTGTCCAAGGCCCCTCTCCAGGTTTCCTGCAGCCCCTTTAGGCACTGGAGCTGCTCTAAGGTCTCCCCTTCAGGAGCCTTCTCTTCTCCAGGCTGCCCCAGCCCAGCTCTCTCAGCCTGGCTCCAGAGCAGAGCTGCTCCAGCCCTCGCAGCAGCTCTGGGGCCTCCTCTGGCCTCGCTCCAGCAGCTCCACATCCCTCTTGTGCTGTTGCCCCAGAGCTGGATCAGGACTGCAGGGGGGGTCTCCCCAGAGCACAGCAGAGGGGGAGAATCCCCTCCCTTGACCTGCTGCTCACGCTCTGGAGGTGCAGCCCAGGACATGGTTGGTTTCTGGACTGCGAGCACATACTCCTTGCCCCTTTATCTGCCAGAGAAGGGTTCATTCTGGTTCCAGAGGTGGCCACATATACATAGCCCTGACTCAGAAACAACTGATCTGTCTCAAAGATGGTGAGCAGGTTGTACACATCAGGGAAAGGATGGAGGCACTCTGCCTATGGTGCTTGCAGTGATCTTCACCTTGCTGATGTTCAGGTGTGATAGCAGGTGCCCCCCATTGTCAGCCCTCTCTGCATCTCCTCCGAAATTGTTGCTTTCCATGACTCTGCTTTCCAACAACAGGCAGCCTTTCTTTGGTGTGAGCAGGGAGGGAAGATCATTGCAAACACTGACCCTGGTGTTCCTGGAAGGGCTGGAGAAGCGCTCTGCATACCACTGCCCATCACCTCTCCAGGAGTGGAGATGAATGCTGCAGTCTGGGGTGGGGGGAAACAAGCGTTTCATCTCGCTTCTTTCATGCAGTCCCACTACAGCCACCCTAATAACCCTTGTTGGAGGCAGCAGGGAGCAGCAGTGCCAGGGCCAGCGCTGACGGCGTGATCGTGCTGCCCCTTTGTGTTAATTGGAACTGTGTGGGCCTCAGCTGAGCTTCACTGAAAACCACTCTAAAATATCACAGACACATGGTATATGAAACTGCTAAACAAGTCCGGGGCCAGGGAGTCAAGGAGGAACTTCAGAATTGGTTATGTGGAATATGAGACTGATTCAAATCTGGTTTATAATTGGAGCTGTGGACTTGGAGGCAACGATTCAGATCTCCATCCTGGCTCTCCTTCATGTATCACTTTAAGCTGCCGGTGGAAGCATGGTGCTTCTCCAGCCTGATCCTTGCTGAGCTCCGGTCTCGATGCAAATGACCACTGAGAGCTGGCTTCACAGGGTGAGAAAAGGTCTGGAAGGGGCAGAGAAAAGCTGTCCAATGTTAAGCAGTGTTTTCTCAGCCCTGGTCACTACCAAAAATATAAATCCAGGGTCTAACCGGATTTTTTTGTCCTTTCATGAGAGCCACAGCGGTTTTGTTACTGGGTTGGATCAGAAAACACGTTGCCAGGTCAAATGAACACATCCAATTAACCATAACCCAGTGGGCAGTAAAGCAAAGGAGCGGATGATGCCCACAGACCTGCTGCCTGTCTGGGGTCACTCCCGGGATCCAGAAGTTGCAGGATGTGACCTTGTAACAGGCTCAGGATGAGGCCCCAGCCTGTCATAAGGGCTTTGGCTTCCCTACATTGCTGCAGCTTCACTGAAGCTTTTTACAAGCCAAGAAAAATGTATGTTCCTGTGCTTAATAGGGGAAGGGTTTTTTTGTGAGCTGGTCAAGAAGAAAAATGGTTGTTGGATGGCAACAGCACATAGTGTGATTTTACCTTTTTATTTTTTTTTGCAGACAACAGCTGTGATCTTGCATAGCTATAACAAAATATCAACAGTGTATTAAAAGCGAGCACAACAGAGAAAAGAAGCAGTGGGGAATGACACACACACAAAAAAAAAGAGAATTAATCAGAATTATTATTCCACGACAGTATTTAAATTAAGAAAGAAAAAAAAAAATCACTCTAATTAATTTAGTTGTTCAGGGAGAGGGTGAAAATGGGGAAGATGGCACTGAAATAGTAAGAACAACATTAATAAGGGACACAGCCAGCGCTGACTTACTGTTGGCTCTGCTCCTCACACTACTCGCATGCACAGTGCTGGTAATGAGATGGGCTCCACAGCGCTGGGGTGCAGCCTGTGCTCACAGCAGTGCAGGGACACAAAGCCACCCCAAAGGGCATTAATATGGGGCCTGACCCACGTCAGGGTACAATCACGCAGCACTTGAAAGCTGGCACAACAGGGCAGAGTCACAGTGGCCACATTTAGCCCAGGGTGAAGAAAATGTACCACTTGTGCTTGCAACCCATGGAGCAAAACTTGAAGCCGGCGCCTCTCCGCAGCGCTGGGTTCCTGAGGGTGCAGCCCCCCACTTTGCTCATGGGGGCTAGAAGAGACTTTTGGAAATAGGCCATTGCCAAGGAGAGCAATTCTGACGGCCCTGTGATGGGAGATACAAGCTTTAAGGCTCAAAGCAACAATGTGATCATCTACCCCAGCCTCCAGTGTAATGGAGGTTCTTGAATTTTAAGCAGTGAGTCCTTCACTACGGAGAAGCATGTTGAGTAGAAATGAAGCATCACTTACAAATAGCTCAGGTCTTCACTGACTCCAAAGAAAGAAAGAAAAGAATGCACCTTCAGGGCACCACAGAATTTATGGTAACACATACAAGATAAAATCCAAGAGAAGACAGGATAATAATTGAGGTTTTTACCTCCATTAGCAGGTGAAGGTGAACTCTCAGCCCTCTCCTATGTCCTGGTTACCAGCTGAAGGGGTTTTACACAGCCTTTGCTTTAATGTGCGGTGGCTGTTTCACAGCCAGAGCCTAACAAATTGAAGCACATCCAGAGCGCGGTGGGGAGGAGGAAGGAGGATGATACGCCCCTCCATAACCAGACCCAGTTGGGTTATTCCTGTGCAAGACAGCAATGAATTTAAGTTAAAATGATACCAACCAGACTGAAATGCAATTAAAGGAGTTCCCTTAGGTTTGAACATCCAATCAGTAGAGTACCTTTAATTACACCAGTGCCCTTTCAGACAGGCACATGCTGAGAGGAGCATCGGCACAGAGCTGAAGTCTGCCTGGTGACCCATATCCACGAGGGCTCCAGAGGGGGTTTGCATCACCACGTGGTGGTCTGCTCCTCTAGAGGGGGAAGAGCTCCTGGGGTGCCCTCAGTCACCTACTCAAGGATCCTTTCTTTGCTGGGTGGCTGCTGCTGGAGCCTGCAGAAGCTTCCAGGCTGCGCTGGGGCCCTTGCCTGAGCTAGGTAACTTCACCCAAAGGGCTGCCTTTTATTTACCTTCAGCCAGCTCTAGGAGCAAGGCAGAGGAGAAGCACGGAAACCATTTTCAGCTTTGTAAGAGCACTTTTATCTAACAAATACTTGTGGAAAGCAATTAAGATCCAGGGGCTTCTGAAAGGTAAGAGATTTTATACATTAAGTACATAAGGTTTCCCTCTTGCAGTGACTGAGCATACCCTGCTCCCAGGAACTCTGGAAGCTAAAGCATTGGAGTTTACTTTGATAAGAAAACTCACAAAAAAACCAAACAATGCAAACATTAAGAAATGCTAGGAACAGCAGAGTACTTCTAGGTGTTCCTCGGCCATCTTGGGGACTTATATGAGGTAAAAGGATTCAAAATACCTTTCCACCTCTAATCTTGAGCATAACACCACCCTCAAAGCAGCCAGATGAAGCGGGTGCAAGTCAGGAGTGCGGTCCCTGGCTTGCAGCCTCAGTAGAAGTTCCAGTTGAAGCCCATAATCAGGCTGCTCTGGGCTGCAGCAGGCTATGGGACCACATCTTGATCCCCCTAAATTCCTTTTTGAAATCCTGTCAAAGAAAGAAAACAAAGCTGAAGGAGAGAGACTCTTTGCCTGTTGTACCACCAAGCCTGAGGGCTGGTGTGTGTTGATAACTCAGGGATCCAATTCTAACGCAAAATCCCATCAGCTTGCACCAGATCATGCCCCAAGATCAATACTGATAGGTGCACAGAAGCACGTGCTTGGCGCATCTTCATATGCTCCTCCTGAAGTGTTTCTTTAAGTACTTTCAATGTCAGTAAGAGGAGCAAAAGTTGAGACCATAGGTTTAATCAGATTAACAATTATAATCATTGCCATCCATCACCACAAAGCAGGCTGCGATGCTGCCGGATCTGTTCTGCTTCAGGAACCCGGGAAATCAGAGCTGCACCTGATCAGGCAGACAAGGGCAGCTTGAGGCTTGCTGTGGAAGACGAAGAGAGTGATTGCTCAGGCTGACTTCTTTATTCATTTTTTTATGAGCCTTCAGAGCCTCCCTTGAAATTATGAAAGCTTCTCTGGGAACTGCAGCACTGCACAGGGAGTGTTTTGCTCATGGGCTGATGCTTCAGGCTGCAGTAACCCTCTGCGTGAACATGCCGGGGTGGCTCTACGGGCTTCCTCCCTCACATGGGCACTGAGGCCTTTCCTCTAACCAGCTTTCTGCACCCTCAGCCCTTGACCATTCTCATCACAGACTCAGCCAGCAGCTTTATTTTTACCCTCTAGAACAGCTTTTTGCCAGGCACTGGTGAACGGCAGCAAAGGCAAAGCTTGCCTGTTTGTTACAAACCACCCTGGTTGTCTGGCTGAGGGTTGCTGGGTTAAACAGAGCTTCCTGCTCCTCAGGGTTGGGTTATAAACTGGGATTTGGGAAATTGGGCAGGATTAGGGAATACTTGGAAGTTGCAGCACTGGGGACCTTCTCTGGGAGGTTGAGGGCTGAACACTAGGCAGTGTACGTGCACCTAAGGTACACGCCTGTGCTTGGGGAGGCTGCCTGGGAGCTGTTCTCCCATCACTCAGTTTTATATTGGGAAAAGGTGTCTTAAAAACCAGCAACGACAACAACAAAAGCCCAAATACAAACAGAAAAAGCACTCAAACCTTCAAAGGTCCTTAATCCCTGTTGCCCTGCATCTACTGACAGCGGAGGCAGCAGAGCCCAGGGATGCAGTTTCAGACAGGGTTCATATTTTGCAATGTTGCAGAAATACCATGTACCAAACTGACATAACTCTGCAGGTGTACAAAAAGGTGCAGTTACTGGGTGAGTGTTAGTGGGGCCTCAGCCCTGACCTGTGAGAGCAAGAAACCCACACAGCTTAGAAAATCTTGATGTATAGAGACTGTTTTACCAGAGTCAGTATCCTACATGGGGTGATTTCAGTGCTTGAACTCAGCTCGTATATGACACGAATATAGTGCCCCATTGAACAATACACCTCCACTTCTCACACTTAGTTAAATGGCAGAGATGGGTGTCATCCCAGGACTGCTAAGTTTCTGTGTTACTCATCAGTCTCATCCTGACAAATCAAAGCTGCTGTGTTTCATTTCCCTCCCACTCCCATTTTTGAGCTCTGGCTCAAGCAGAAATTATGGGGTGAGATGGCTCGGCTCGTGTAAGAGAGCAGGCCAGCCTACGTGGTTATACAAGTCCTTGAGATCGCCTTAAAAGACGGGAAGCTGTTTTTCCATCCACCCAGGCTGTGACATTCAGAGGTGCTCAGCACTGATCTAATGAAAACGGGAGGGCCTTCCAGTCCCCAAGGGCCTGTCTGCAGGGTAGAGCAGGAAAAAGGGACCTTTTGGGCTTGAATGGCTCAGGGCTAGGGAGAGAGGGGGTCCTGGCAGCGGGATGGAGCAGTGTGTGTGCAGGGGATGTGCACTGGCTCTGGAGAGGAGGTTTTCTGCAAAGGCGCTCACAGACCATCTCACTTGCCTCAGAGGTGAACTGAGATGAGGGATTATAGGAAAAATAGAGCACATAACCAGGGGTTGGTGCTTATGGCATGGTCCATTGGAGTGGCAGACCCTGACAACTCAGAGGGGAGGGTGCCATGGTGTCGGCTGCCACCACAGTTCTGGCACTCTTCCCTGTGGAGGCTGGTGAAGCCAGACCTGCCCCGCAGGCCAAAGGGAACCAGCCCCTGCAGCTCTCAGGTCACACTGGCATTTCTCCTGGCAGTTTATAGCAATCCTATTTGTGGATTAAAATGCAGCCGTCAAGGATGCTCATACAGGATTTACGACATTGGCCTCAAAATACAGGAGAAAAGGAAAGCTGAACTCTCCTTTGATGTTTGCAAGTGTACGCTGCGGACCTGAGCTGAAAACACTGCAAATAAGGATCATTAATCATCAACTAAGCGGCACGCAGTTGCTGTTATTATAATAACATAAATCATCAGGAACTGCTGCCGTGTTAATTTGGATTTAATATGGATTAGAATAGAACAAAGAATATCATTACATATTTAAGAAGTATATACCCTTAGTACCCTTAGTTGTAAACACATATAGATGTGCTGGGGTTTTTGTTCCTTAGTTTCCTCCAGCTAGGAAGCAAGCCAGGAAAATGCTCTGGGAGCTCGGCATGTGAGGGTGTGCAATGGTCCAGGCCAGGCTACAGCACATAGGGAAGGAGCAGGGAAGGAGCAATCTGATTTACATTAAGGGTGCATTACCCACACATTTCATATTCTCCAGCAAGGCCAGCTATGCTTCTTGCTGATATATTTATTTTCTTTTTTATTTTTTTCCCTGATTTGACTTTATTCAAGCTAAAATGGGGCTGCGCCGCTCCTGCACCAGAGCAAGGCCAGCAGAGGAACCAGTATGGCTGTAGGCAGTGTTTTAGGTGTGGAGCTCCTGCCAGGGCTGAGAAGGTGGCCCCATCCCTTCCCACAGAGCATTTCTGAATTCAGTGGGGATGGAGCTTTACCCCACAGGGATCCCCATCTCGGTGTTCAGATACAACATCTGCCCTTCCCTTGAGCACTTGGGTGTAGCTGAGGGGTCTACTCAAGCCTCCCCCCCCCAATAACTTGAATTCTTCAACACCCAAAAAAACCAATATATACAGTGGAGCATGTGCTGCCCTTGGCATCTTCCCTCAGGATGGGATGGACATGGAGCCTCCAAACAGGTTCAGGGTCCCAGTGCAGCATGTATGTCACAGTCCCATTGCTGCTGTTGAGCTCTGGTCCATTGCCCCCATCACCCCCTCACACAGCCAGTAAACCACACCAAAACCTTTAGTGTCACCAGCGGTGCTTTAGCTGGAGGTTAGTCCTGATTAAGAAACAGGCCCTGATATTTAGAAAACAGAAATCAGAACAATCAGGATTTGGGGATTTAAAAATTTGACTAAAAGGGAAACAAAAAGGAATTAAGTTTTGTGGTGGCCCAAAGATTTCCCACAGGCTTGATGCTGCAACAGTACATTTAAAAACAGGCTTGTAAGTCACTGGTAAAGAGAACAAAAGCGATGCTGCACCTGCACCTTGGCTCCGCTGTGTCCAAACATGCAACTGCTTTTATTTGCCTCTGTGTCATCTTTAACCTGTGTTTTGTGTGTGCCAGAAGAGCAGACACTGAATTTCTACAAGCGCTGAGGCAGAGCTGAGGCTCACATTAATTGAAGTTGGGTTAGTTATAATAACTTTAGTACCATAAGGATAGTATAACGGGACTAATTAGAGTGGATCAAATAGTAAGAGGGTTCAAGCCACAGCAGCCGCTGTACAAAACCTTCACCCAAGTTCTTCAAAGGTTTCCTTGGATGTGTATCCCACTCAACTCAAGGGCAACCCAGCATCTAAAAGCTGCTGCAAAAAAACGCTTTGCCTGCGTTTCCCTGAGCATCCAGGCTCGCATCGCACAGACCATATGTCTGCCTCTGCCTGCTAGCAGCTTGTACCAAATATTTTCCTTTTTGATCGTGGCTGAGCAAACAAACACCATCTGCGGGGCTCGTCGAGGGAAATCCTGGGCTGCTCCGCGCTGATGGGAAAGCAGCCGCGCGCATCCGTGGGGCCTGACGGTTCTGCCATCCGTACCCTGAGACAAGAGCTTTGCTTTGCTCCTCATCTCTGCCCACCCGCCGAGTTAAGACCTGGCATTTTGCAAACACATCTAAACTTCAGCTTTTATTACAGAAATGCTGGGCCCCATCAAAGCAGACTGTCTGGTGGTGACCCAGGCTGGTGGGATTGCCTTGGCGTGGTGGTTAAGTAGAAGAGGGCAACACGACTTTTTTTTGGTTGGCTCTATCTGCACAGGTATTTCTTGGATGTATCCATGCTGCCAGGGGCTTTGGGCATCTTCCAGCCATTCTCAAATCCCTGGCCTGGGTCTGATGGTGATTCTTGGTCCTGCTTGACCTGCTTAGAGCCAGGGGTCTGGGTGCCCAGCCGGTGGGGAGTGCAAATTATTCCCTGTTCAAACCTTTGTTCCTTTGAAAGGTAAAAATCCTGGGGGGCACTGCTTGATACGGAGGGTCTGTGCCACCAATTTGTGCACGCCAGCACTTCAGGGGAGACCAGGGAGCAGGGGAGTATCAGCAGCTGCAGAAGCAAAGGTGTGCACATGGTCCCCAGCTGCATCGCTGGGTGCAGGGCTTCCTCCTGCTTTGCTTTTCTGCTGCCTGCCTTTCTGTAAGAAACCAGTCTTCTCCCTGTTCTAGAAAAAACAGAAGGATAATCTCAATTTTTTAAAATCCCCTGCTGTTCTGACCCATCCAAGGATTCATTCTCCCGTGGAGTGAGCCCAGCAGATGCAGATGTGAATTACCTGTCACCTCGGCTGCTTTTCAGCTCGTGTTTCTGCAGTGCCAGGTCCAAAGCATGTGCTCTGACCAAATCTTTCGTACATGTGCCCCTTAGATGTAGCAATTCGCACGGTGAAAGCAGAACTGATGAACCACAGGCTTCTCTGCTGCTCTTTAATTAAAAATGCCATGTCTAACACCAGCAGATGTTCCTGCTATCGAGACTCGACTAATAATTTAATGCCGTGTAATGCAATGCTGACTGCACTGCTTAGTCTGAAACTATAATAGACTTTCTAAATTGTTATTATTTCCACTGGGGATCAAATCCCTCGGTATTTGAAATCTTAAAACTTGCTAGTCTAATGGCCCTAACCAATTACTGCACCAAATAATCAGAGCAGCCCCGTGTCTTTTAAGTCGGCGCCACAGCCCACGGTGCCTCTGAAGAGCATGGTGAGCTCGCAGGGCTTTGGGCACGGCAGCAAAACTGGCCCCGAGGGGAGGGCGAGGAGCAAAGTAAGCCCTTTTAAAGGCTTCGTTTGAGACATTTGGGCAAAGAGGGAATTCAAAGCATGAGGCTGCTCCTCCTCCCATTTTTTTTTCTTTCTTCTATGGAAGTGGATGCATCCTGTTGCTTTGTTGTGGGTGCTTGGCACATTGGGAGCAGACCACCCTTTCCTGGCGGAGGGCGGCAGTTTTGGAACGTGCTCCATATTCAGGTGGATGAGGGGAGAGGGACCCCCTCTTCACAGATGCTTTGGCTCTTTTAACCCACAGGAAAACAAGTGACTTGTAAGAATTGAGTGAACTCCCTCCCCCTGCACGCTCCTTCCTGCTGCACCATGAATCACGTAACGATTGTGTATTTATTGAAGAACATCTGGGGAACTTCGCCTATGAATAAATATCAGGTACCAGTGTATTTACATAAAAGGGTCTTTACCAGATGGGCAACGCTTTGAAATGAAGCACGAGGTAGACGTGGAATTTTTACCTCCCTCGTCAGCCGGGAAGCCGAGCCCCATCCGTCAGCGTGAGCTCAGCTCCGAAGCCCCACATTGTTTGAGAACCACATTATCAGTTTAGCATGGCGAAGATGATCGCTCCTCAGCGGGGTGCGGAGCGCCGGATTCATGCACGTCCTGAACGTGACTGTCGCACTCTATCAGAGCACTGCTGAAACCGCTTTACTGGCTTTCTGTCAGGCAACAAATTTGTTTTAAAGTGTGTGGGCCTTATACTGCCTGGAATGGCTTTACTTGTACTTTAAATACTGCATAAACCACATTAAGAGATGTATTCTTGCTTCCCCCTGTTCTCCCGCATCCATTTTTTTTTTTTGCTTCTGGACTGTCCAATGGTTGCCAGTAATTCACTGCAGAGGAAGACGTTTCTTAGATTTCCAAGAGCACCAACTTCTTAACCTTTATGAAATTAGGGAGAATGAATCACTTGTGACATTTATATCTTTCTAGAACAGAAGTATTTGTTAGATGCTGCCAGCCCAGGGCGGTGCTTTGCCCCAGTATTAACTTCTTTGTAAATGCTTGTAAATTCGCACGTAATGTCTCAGCACAACTGAGACTACGTGCACACACATGGATTTATTGAGAGGGACACTAAACATATTACAGCAGGAGGAATGGAAGATGAGGTACTTATCTGTTTTATTGTCCTATACAGTATATATCGGCATCTCATATTTTGTGAACATAAATGCCAGGTTGACTCAAGAGATCTATAGATCAAGTGTTGTTTGTAACCTGAGCTGAACACTTCAAACTGTGTTAAAGTTTCATCCTGGCAGCAAGGCCTTTTGCCACCTTTCACTAACCCTGGTGCACCAGGCGCTGGTTCTTTGGAGCACGGGATGATTACACAATGGCTACGTAAGAGGGAGTAGGATGTGAAGGTTGCATCTGGCAACTGTTCTTTTTTAAGGGAAAAATCAGTGTTTTAGTTTATTTTGTGAGTTTATCCTGGTTTTGGCAGTGTGACGGAGCAGGTCCTGTCCTTGTCCCAGCTCCATCCCCTGCAACCCAAGAAAAGGAGCAAGGGTGCTGTGTCGCTTGCTGTCATCCCTCTCCTGCATCCAGATGTTTTTGGTGCAAGCACACACGATGGGAAGAGGCGCTGTGGAATGTGCCAGCCCCCACCTTGCTGGGCTTGGGGACAAGCTACCCTTGGGGCAGGACAGGCCCCAGGGCACCTCTCTCTGCCCGTTCTTCCTCCAAGATAGGCAGGGAGGATGCTCACCGGCTGCCCGGGAGCATCTGACACCACACATGTCTCTTAACAAGGTGCAGTTTCATTCGGTTTTGTTTTACTTCCGCGCTTGCCTCTGCGGCTGTGTTTCTTTCCTCAGAGCTGCTTCCCTCCATAGGACGGGCCTGCCGATCCCCACGCCGGGACGACAGGCCGTTAGCAAAGGGACACCGCTCAGTGTTATTAACGCAGCAGGGGGTTTCCTGAGCACTAGAAAACAACAGGCTATTATAGAGATACAACTGTACTTTTCACAGCTGGATCCGAGCGCAGAGATGCAGCTCCTGCACTGTCGATGACAACAAACAGCCCTCCTCTCTGCGCCGATGAAAACAAGAATGTTGTGTGGATGGGATGTCTACACCCATTCCTCTCCCTCCACAACCTGGAGGGAGATTCTGCAAGGAGATTCTTGTCCTCTGATTCTGCAAGCACAGTGTCACCTGCAAAGGACAGGCTGTTGGTTGACCCTTCGAACCTTCACACAGCTCCACAGTTTCTCATGGATAAGGATTGAGAGTGATCATGAACGCAGAGAATGCCAAGACGGCGTTTGCTGGGGTCAAGCAGATTAAGAGATAAAACAGCACTGACTTAACAAAGGCTGAATATTCCACCATCCAAATCAAATGATGGTGTTTTACCCTGTGACATGATGGCTTGCCCCAGATGACAGTAGCAAATTTTCCTAAATCAATGGAGCTGAGAGATTTCACAATTCCCCATCCTGTGTGGTGCTGACCTCCTTGCACCTCTGCCTAATATTAGTAGCAAAGATAAATATTTAACTTTCCAGAAAGCAAAGAAAAAAAAAAAAATCATCCCAATTTAAACCATCTCCAGTGTTCAGGAGCTACCGGGGGAACCAACTATCCAAGCAGAGGAGTGTGAAACCTGAAAACTGAAGAACCTCCTTCTTGGAAGACATGGATAACTTATTAATAAGTGTTTTCAGCCCCTATTTAACACCTAAGTAGAAGTCCTTCTCTTTAGATGAGGTAGGAGCTGTGGAAAATGCCCCTGTTGTCACCAGTGGTCAAATTAATCCCTCTTGTTGAGGATGCCCATCGCAGCATCTTGCTGCTTTCACTTTGGCTTGGTGAGCAGGGATGAGATGAAACCACCCATCCGCAGGAAGCAAACGGAGGGAGACGCGGGATGAGAAAGCCACTGACATTTCAGATGGGACACTGGGATTGCTCTGATGGCTGCCTTCTACCCACTGCTGCCAACCAAATTTTGCAGCTCCACGCCACCACGTCCTTTTTTATGATGAAGTTTCCTCAAAGAATAACTCGCTCGCTTAATCATGTTTGCTCCGAGATTATGGCTTGATGCGTATTCACTTGGTGGAGCTTCTTGACACGAAATGTCAGCAAGCCTGTTATAAATCACTCCTGGCAGTCCCGCTCTATCTTTTATTTGGCTAGAGTTTTCTACTGAAAGTGATAAATTCTGCTATAACTGCTTTATGTACTTCACTAATTACACCGTTCAGGGGTGCGGGGGCTGCGTGCGTCTGGGAGGTACCGCCTCAGAAAAGCAACCTGTAACGAGTTGGAGATTGGGCTGAACCCTGACGTGCTAAAGGGCTTAATTAAAAACCACTCTCAAAACCCCAAAGTAATGGTGATGGGTGAAGAACCTCTGTCAGACTGAACGTGGCGAACGGGTGGAAGGAAAAAAAAATTAGATTTTTTAAAGGTAGGGTGGACCGGGATGGAACAGGCACCCCTGCTGACGGAGGAGACCCTCAGCACCACGACACTGCGCCCAACCGCCCTTTTCGGGCCACAGTTTGGGTAGGAGATGTTTGTGCTGCATTAGATCTGTTCATTATAGATAAAAAGATATTGGAGAGATGTTTACAGACGCGCCGGGTGAGGTGTTTGCTCGGTTCGGACGCTACTGAGTATCTCAAGCTGCCCGGTACCCAGCCCGCCCTTCACCTCAGCCCTCCCCTCACAGCTGTCCCCGCCCCGCTCCCAAAGCGCGGCAACTCGGGACGCTCATGCGCGCTGCGGGGGCGCGCAGCTTCCCCGCGCTGCGCAGCGGTGGCAAGCGGGGAATTCGGAGCGGCGGCGGGCGGCGGCAGCGGCAGCAGGAGGAGATGCGGGAGGCGCTTGCGCGGCCGCTCGGGCAACCGGCCCGCCGCGGGTGCCGCCGATCCCGCCATGGCGCCGCCCGGCCCGCTTGGGCCCGCACCGCCGCCGCGCTGGGGCGGCTGGAGAGAGCGCTGAGCTGCTCCGCTGGTAATGGGTGCCCCCCTTCCCCTTTCTCCCGCGGCCGGCGAGCGGAGCCGCCGCTGGTGCCGTGTCCTGAAGGCGCGTGTGTTAAAAGTGCCGCGTTTCTCCTTCCTCTGCCACAGCGCCGGCGTCCTGCGGGGCCGTGTCCCTGGGGCAGTGCGAGCACGTCTTCTGCCTGTAAGTAGCGCGGTGCGCTGGGCTCGGCCGCCGCCTCCCCCCTTCCCCGGCCGCCCGCCTCCCCCCTCCCCGGCCGCCGGCGCGTCGAAGGGCTCTTCGGGTGCTGGTTTAGGCTTCAGGAGGTTGGTCAGGTTGAGGGAACCCTCGATCTATTGGGGGGGGGAGTTGTCCGCTCCTGGTGGGTAGGAGGCCAAAACCTCCTTTCATTTCTTGTAATCTCAAACTTCTTCCTCTTCCTCCCTTCAAAACGAACAAAAAAGAGCAGCCTGGAGAGATGCTTCCTGTTTCTAACGGGGTTTTGCTGTGCTTGAGAGGATTGGGTGTTGCTTGTCATTGCTTTGGTCTTTTGCTGTGCTGATGGCTTCACTCCTTCTGATCTGCCACTGTAACTGTTCCTGTATGTCCATTCCAAACCATATTGGGGTAGCATGAGTACCTTTACTAACAGTTTGTTAAATAATCTGAGCAGTTAAAAACTGCTAAGTTAAGTTAGAAACATCCTGCTAATGGGTTGGTTCTGAGGAGGCAGTAGGTAGTCACTTGGCCTGTCTTAGGACAACTCACTGCAACAAGGGTACAGTCAGAGTCTGAAATGTTCATGCTCCAGAACCTCATTTGGGGAAGCCACTGGATGGAACCTTCTGGCTATCCTGTATGCCACAGCTCTTCATGGCATCCAGATGCAAACATGGAGAGTTAAACGATCAATCATATATCTTAAACAGTTTCTTTGGACAGTAGAGTTGTGAGGTGAACATTAAAGTCGTATGCTTGTTACAGTGGAGAGGGTAGACCCTTTTAAACTTCTGCTTGTAAGCCAGTCTAGATACTCAGCTTTGCCTCTCGTTAATACTGTAGTCACTGTGTCAATAAAAGCAGAATAAAGTCCTCCCTCCCTCCCAGCATTGTATGCAATCCCTGTCTTCGGCTACACCTTTCTTACAGGAGCTTAAAGTGTTGAAGGCCTGAAGAGTAAAATACTGGCAAAAGATTTTCTTGCTTTTTAAGGAGTAACTGATAATGGGACAGATGCCCTCAGCATCTCTTCCCCCAGTATGGATATATTAAAAGATGCACAAATTATTCATTTCAATACAGAGATGTGAGTTCTTTCCCAGCTTTGGCCATCAATTGCTATAGAGGATTGTGCCGTCTGATGCAAGTTTCATTATTTGTACTTGGTGAAATAACCCCCAGAAGCTTGTACAAGTTTTTTGTAAATATGTTCGTATCTATCTTATAAAATACCTTATAAAATGTTCTTTTTCCTCAGGTATAGTGTGGATTGCTGAAGAGTAGTATAAGGGTGGCTTAATAAACATGACTGTTTAGTTGTTGGGCATCTAAGGCCTTGTGGTTTTATTTTGGATAACCCCACTGTATTCTAGGTAATAGATTTCAAACACCTGCTGGTTTTTGAAGGGGATTTTTTTGTTTTGCCTTTGTGGGTTTGGGATTTTTTTTTTATTATTTTTTTGGTTTTCTAAGAAAAAATTTGATGTAGTTTGCAGTGATGAGGCTGGAAAGAGTAGCAAATATGAGTATTAAGCAGCTCATTAGCAGCTGTTTCTTGCTCCAGGAAGAGAGTTTATTTGCTCTTACCAAGTTACTGCTTTACCTTCTCTCTTCTCTTCTGCATTCCTGACCTTTTAGTCATTAATTTAATGTGTCCTTTGATGACTGAGTCTTGGATAGGGGCTATTTTTTTAAATAAACCTAAGGAAATTTAGATTAATTTGTTTACAAGCAAGTTTGGTACAGCATGGATTAAATCTGCAGTATTCTGGCATGAACTGATTTGATTCCACTGCTGAAGACAGGCATTTATTAATATGCCTAGGAAGGAGTGGGGTGAGTGGCTGGAGCTGGCTTCTGATATGTGCAGTGGAATATGTGAAGCTAATGAACTGCAATAATCAGGTCTCACATAATGTAACTGGTTCTCCCTCAGCGTGGGTTTTATTATGGGCAGGGATATTTATTAAGATCAGTTTCTGCAGTTTTGTCTGAGTAACTCTACTAAGTTAGTTACAGTCATTATCCATTAACTATAAAAACCCAACAGCTGGATGTAATTAGGAGCTGTCATGGTATAAAAGTCATTCTGCGTTTTCTTTGTGCTACCTTTTACAGATGGAAATCTGAGGCCAGCTTTCCTAAAGAACGAGACCTGGTTGGTTCTTATCTTTCTTTGCTCCCAGTGATTTGTCAGTGTCATCTAGAATATATCAAAGCCAAGAATTGTACTTCAGTCTCCTGATCATAGCAGTGTCTCAGCCACGAGGTCCTTTGCCTGTTCAGAGCAGGCTGGTTGAAAAACAAAACACACCTAGCAGCAATTTCTACATACCATATTTCCTGTCTTGAAATTAACTGAAGACATGATACTTTTCTGGTGCTTGAGGGAGAGATGCCAGTGCAGAGAACAGATCTGAAAATAACTCTTAAGAAAAGTGGTGGTAGTTATAGCTCTGGTATTGTTCACTGATATGCTACTAGTTTTGGGGTGTATGACTGTCAGCTTCCAAGCTGACTATGTGTTAAGAGTCTAGATGTATAGACTTTGATCTTCCTCTCCAAATATCAGTGCCTTGATATTACTTGCATTGTGTTCCTCTGAATGTTTAACATGATCTGCTCTCATTTAACTTTATACCTTTGGCTGGAATTGTGTGTGCTAGGTGGTAGTAAGGAAACAGATTTTTGAAATTATTTCAGTCTTGGGTAGTTGAAATCATAACCTGCACTTAATAGGATAGATTGGAGTTGAGAACTAACAATGGCCCTTGAATGTTGCAGTTCAGGTGGCACATCATAAGGTCTTCTCACTGGACTAATCAAATAAAAGATTTTAGGCTCATATGGGGAGAGAAGTATTACTAAGAAGCAACAAGTATTAAATGACCTTTATTGAGTAAATGTTTGCCCACCCACCTCACCTTGATCATTTCCTGATATAAATGCTCTGAAAGAGAAAAGCGGTGGAATACTCTGAACACCTGCAGATCCTTGTGGGATTTCTTGCACAAAAGTGTTCAGACATGTGAAACTTCACAATATCAAGAAAATTTTAAGTAGGAAAAAATGGAAATGATAGGTTACTGTGGGTTGTCTTTCTGTCACTAGCTTAAAAACAGAAGGCTGCAGAATAGCCCTACTGTTAGCTGAGGTGTAGAACGATGTGCAGTTTTAATACTTCAAGCCTAATTGTTGTCTGGAGACAAAACAGCAGTGGAGCATTAGCATACCTTGAAAATTTGGATCAACTGGTGAGTCAGTAGGAGTTGCAAGATACTATGTCTTTCACGCAGTGTCCTGACGAGGCTCTGGGCTTGGCTTGCTTAATTATGAATTTTCACTTGCTGTAATAAATATGTGCGCTCCTCTGTTTGTGGCTAACTCGTGTGGGCTTTACCGTGGTGGTTTGTCAATGCTCAAATAAGAGATTCTTGCTGAGCATTTGGGTATGAAAAGGTTGATAGTACAGTAGATAACTCATGCTGAATAATGGATTGTCCCATTTGACTTTCAGATCTTGTGTGGGTGACTGTGTTGGCATACAATGCCCAGTGTGCCACATGCCAGCGTGGGTGCAAGATGCACAGATAAACCGGCAACTTGATAACATGATTCAGCTTTGCAGCAAGCTGCGGCATCTCCTGGGTGCAGACACCTCAGGTAAGAGCAAACCTGGGTCTCTGACTGCTGGTGAATGCAGACTGCTCTGTTTCATTTCACAGGTTTGCTAGAGAATGAGCAGTGCAGCCCTGCTTAACATTCTGAAAGGCTGTTCTGAATCATGTTTGGAAAATTTGATTTGAAGAGAACTGTCTGTATGGATTGCTTGTTCTTTGAATCTATTTTACTAAGAAATCCGCATGAGTGGCTTAGTCCATAATTCATTAGAATCTGTCTTCCAAAATTAGACAAAAGTGGGATAGATTCACAAGTCACGTGGCAGTTAGTTTCGTAAACCAGGAGCTCAAGTTGTCATATGTTGTGCTTCAGGGGAGCACAAATGTGTAATGTTCTGCAGTGTAAACATCTTTAGGGGGGGCCTGTTAAAGGATTAATGCATATATTCTCTCGCCTTTTTGCCTTTTGTGTATTTGTGCACCGAGGCGTGCGTGCTGTCCCAGTAGTTTTCAGTTGAGGGTTTTTGCACACAGAAAAAATTATCGGTGTTCTTTGCCTAAAAGGAGAAGGAAGCAAGTCTTAACTCATTTATTTGCTGGTCCCTACCAATCAGCTAGTCTGCTACAATGGAATTTTGTCATTGCTGACTGTGATAGAAGATTGCAGAGATTGTACTCTGGGAATTCATCTCTCTATCAAATTTTAGGCTGATTGTCAAAGTAGGAAAAAATGAAGTGAAATAAGCATAGGTGAATGTATGTCTCTTCTGCAAGCTCAGAGAGGAGCATTTTATATAATACCAAGTTTTAGAAAACATTAATTTAGCTGTCAGATACAGGAAAGGTAATTCTTCCTTCATTGTTGCCTGCTAATATACTTGTCTAAATTAAAGATTCTTTTTCCAAATTAATCCCATCAGCACCTTCACGTTCATTTATGGGGTAGCTTTTTATTGACATGAAAATGTATTTAAGTGAGGAGGCCGGAATCCTATGTCCAACTCTAAAGGAATACATTTTCTATAGATGTAAAATCCTATGGTGATTAAATCTTCTGGAGCATAGAGATTTAGGTGATAGCTTAAATAGGATTTCAGGAAAGCATTTTAAGTGGTGAAGGCTTTTAAAAACATTTGGGAGAGAATCTCTGAGAGGAGCTATTTGTGATGCTATAAATAAAGTATTTGAAATGTAACGTGGTCATGTTATTGATACTATTTAGACGTTTTAGAAAACTTACAGGTGGACTGTCTCTTAAAAATTGATCTGATGTTTTACTGTACTAGAAGTTGAATAATAAACTTAATCCCGTGGTGGTTCTAAAATAAAGTTTGCATGATGCGGCTATACCACAAATGAGAGAGAACAAATGAGGTGATTCTTCTCATCCCTTCTTCCGACTTAAAAGAAGACACACTTAAAAGGGGTGTTTTATTTAGAGCTCAAGTTATGAACTGATATGGAGGTTACTTTCCATAACTTGTAGTGTTTGCAGTGTATGAAGGATTAATGGCCTTCTGGATATTTCAGACTGAGGTTGAAGGGAAAACCTCCTGAGTTGGTGATAGGTCGCTGTAAGGAATGGTTTGGATACATAAGTATACGGGCACGCCGCTTAGAACAGCGGGTTATGTGTTGTACTATGGCAAATCACAGAATGCTGTAGCTTTAGAGATTTTGTGAGCAAATCTGTTTGATGTTTTGTCACTCATCTCTGGCAAATCTGTCACCTCCCATAGATGTATGTCTTGAACTGAATGTATACAAAGTGAAATATGTTTGAGTTGGGAGAATCAGGGCCTCTCTTGCTAAGGAATTGCTTTCATGTTCTGTAAGCACTGTATTTTTGCCACATTCCTGTCAACAGTAATTTCTTTTTTGTTAGAAGGTCAGAAATGGTATTTTCTGTTCCAGTAAAGAGACCGAAAAATCAATGCGTCTGTGGAAGAAAGGAAGAGAAGCAGTTGAAAAAGGAATATTTCCATATATTGCTTTATATCCCTTTTGCATATTTATATGCTTTGTTTTGAGACAATTGTGGCTTGTCTCAAGGCTTCTGTTTGAGATCCTTGTTGACACTGAGGTTTCTGATACAAATGCATTGTACTATCTACAGCAGGCCTAGTGAACACAGCAAGTGTGTGTGTTGTCTTTAAAAACCCACAGAACTGCAGTGACTGAAGAGGATAGGGTTAAAGTCATCTGAATATTTCAAGCATACAAATCCCTGTACCCTGAGATTCCACAGTAGATCTGAGAGGGATCTTACTTTGCACTCCATTGGGATAAGCATAGCTTTTTATAGACAGCGTGTGTGTGTGGTCTAAAAAGCAGCAGCAAGTAACTCGGAAAAGACTGCACAAACCAGCTAGTACTTCTTTAAGTTGAAGGGAAGGACAGCAAAATGGCACTACAGATTAGTACTGGGGGTGACTGATGGGGAATTGGCAAGTAATGAACCTGAAACTAACTAGAAAATGCAAACTACAGGTAGCAATGCTGAGTCTCAAAATTAATTCACTTGTTTATACCCTTGGTCTGTGGCAAGGTGAGGAGAGCTGCGTGACCTTTTCACTGCCTAGTGTTGTACCTTTGTGAGGGTAATAGGAAGCTAACTGCGTGTCAGGCTTCATAGGTGGGTAATCGGTAAGAACTTGTTGAATCATGGACATAGTGTATAAGTGTAGTTGAGGTGAAGAAGGTTGATTTACAGTTGTGATTTTGGAAAGTGAATTTCTAAAGACTTCAGCAGATTTTTCTACATGCTTAAAAGAAGAGATTGTTGTAAATATTCACAACAACAATTTAAGATGATTTTTACCTTATTTATAACATCATCTGCTTCAGTCAAGCGTTCCCTCCTTCTCATACAGAGCTAGATCTTGCAGGTGTGGGTCAAAGCTTCCTAAGATCATTTGATGCAGGTGGACAGTAGAAGAGGTTAACTTCTGATTAGCCTTTATAGTGTCATAACTCATTTCACATTTACTGATTGTGGAAGGAAAGATGTTTGAACTCCTGTTGTAACAGATTACGTTGCATTTCATGTATGTTATGACATTTTTCATAATAGCTAAAGATGAGGTTTTGAATAGCTGGAATTTCTCCCTTTTTCCCCCCTGTGTTGAATACCTTAAACTTGCAAAAATAATCATTCTTTAGTGAAGGCACTAATGTTGCACAGCTGGTACCAAAGCACTTTCCCTTTGATTTTTAATAAGAGACTAGTTTGTCAGAGATTTCTCAACTTCTGTTCTGAAACCCGTAATAGAGAATAATTTGAAAGGCACACAATGTGCATCATTATATTCTTTTGATGAAGATTAATGATAGCTAAACCACATTTTCTAATTGCTCCTTTTCCCCCCCCCCTGCTCTAGCCTGTTATTGTACTACAGCAGAACTTGGAGATGTAGCTCTCTAGTGCAGGGCACTGTGTATCTCCTAGTATTTTTGTCTGCTCTCAAGCCTTTTAACACTTCAGAAGTTCAACTCTGTTAAATGTCAGCGTTAAGAAACTTGTGCTTATTATGTGCAAATCAGTAATTTATAAAGAATTCAGTTACTATTTTATGTATATGAATGTTATATTTAATAGGTAATGGAGAATAAATTTACTCCACGTATTATAGGCTGATTCTAATACTGTTATTGTGAATACTCTTTACACTATTGCAAATGCTTAAAATCTAGAATTAGTAAGGCATATTTTATTGATTTACCTTGTCTCAATGCATCTCTGAAAATTTTGGGAGGATGCTTCTTAGGTATTAAAAAGACAATTAAATCTTAATCATATATAGTAATTTTTCCATTCTAGTTGAGACAATCTCTGGCTTCCAACTTGGAGACAGCAAAGAATTCCTTTGGATCGATTTTTCAAAGAGCAGTTTACTCTGAAGGTAGTTAATGCACTTAGCTACCAGATAATACCCTCTTCATATAAATTAGCATTTACATATTAAGCCATAAGAAGTTCCTTTCAGCTTCTTAGCACTGTGTCTCTTCTCTCTCTTCCACAGCGCTGGGTCCATCAAAGGGTTAGATTTGCAGGCAGTGTAGATTGGCCATTTGTCCTTATTACTTCTTCTCCTTACCTTGTACACTTTGGAAATGAAGGAGAAGGGCAGCAGAGGCTAATGTTTTTTTGTGGGTGCTAGGCAGAACTGTTCAGGTGAACTGTTCAGGTGAAATTGATGTTAGCTACAGAGTATTCTAAAGAATGGAGTCATTGAAGAACAGCTGAGACATTTTCTGCCACTCCCTGGCAGAAACTGCAGTTTCTCCCCCAGTAGGCCATGAAGATGCCCTGGGTGGCCTCTCGATGTGACAGATCTCTTCCACAGTATGCATGGCCTTTTAATCGTGTTCTTTGAGTGCTTCCCTGTTCTAAGACATCCAACATACTCTTACACCTGAAGTAGTTGCGTGTGAGGAAGAATAATCCTGGGAAAGTATTTATTTCAGCAGGTTTTTAATAACCCGACTAGGAGGTCCTTACTGAGCGACCAGTAATGAACAATCAGTTTAAGAACCCTTGTGGTTAAATTCTCACAAGCTTCCTTGCTGCCAGAAGTGGCATATATGTAGCTTCCAGTGTAAATACTTCATTGTGTTATGCTGCTTTAGATCATACTTCTGAAAGACAGTCGCTTTGATTGAATTTGTCACTTGGACTTTAAAGTCTTACCGTGCTATACACGTCAAAAAGAATTCCGGCCATCACAAGATTGTGCTCAAATTACTTTTGCAAGCTGATTTTTTTTCTTGCTCTTTACTTGGAGATGACTGATGGTTTTAGCAAGGTAAATATTTTCGAAGAAAATCTGCTAGTTTTGTAAACAGTGAAGGCAAGACAAGTAAATAGTAACTGTGGTTTATATTTTGCATCTGTTTGCAATCAAGCTCTTCCTTTTTTTAGATGTGATTGTCAGAATGAAATTGGATAGGATGTCTTTCTGGAGGCTAGCTAGTTACGAGATTTCAGTCTCAATTTCAGTGCTTTTTTTCATCTGCACCAAGCCCAGCTCTGCAGGAAAACCAAATAGCTGCAGTTCTGCACTTGATTAGCATTAAATACCTGAATGATTGATTAGCTATCCTCAAGCTATATTCTCAAAGACACTTCTGGTCTGATGCCTTACATAGTCTTCTAGCTAAATCTCCTAATACGCAGGGTATTTTAATTCAAGAGGTAAGTACGGTAATATAAATCAAGATTGAGGAAACATTAACCTTGAAATACTGCGTTAAAAGGAAACCACATGTTATTTTGGTGTTATTAGCTATGCAGTTCTAAGTGAGATTTCAAATGTTTTTTTGTGGCTAAGGGATTGGGATTACTCTGCTGTCTGTGAGTTTGTTACAGCTTGCTGTGGAAAACAGGCTATAGTTACTAAACACCAAAAATAGAAGAGAAGGTATGGAGAAACCAAATTATCTGTAGAAAGTTAATGCACTGAAGTGAAAGTAATCTATTGTTGCAGTCAGTGTCTGTCACTTTTAATAATCAAGACTTTGTATAGTTTCTTTAAAGAATGTTTGAATCTTGGTCTTAGTTCTGTAAAAAAAAAAACAAACACCCTACTTGCCTTACTAGCCAAAATTTATATTGGTTTTGTGTTTGATTACTATAAATCATCAAGACTTTTGTGAATGGTGGTCCCTGAGGTTGGAGGCAACAAAAAGAATGAGTTGTGTGTTGACTTCGGGGGACTTGTCCAAGTAACCTAAAATAACATCTTGTGGAGGAATCTGTAAAAAATCCATTAGTTCTTTTGCACTGAAAGAGTTGTTGTCGAATTAAATTATTGTCTAACTTAGATCACTTTATGCTCCTTAATTTATTCTTAAGCCATTGAGAACGCCATTTATAGCCCTTGGTCTCAGCTGTTATTTCATGCACTGGGAGTACAGGATATTCTTCTCTCATCTTGGTTATTGATTTGTAATTTGCTGGATGATGTGACTTATAAAATTGCTCCACCACATATTTTAAAGAAATGTTTGAGATCATCAAAAGGTTAGCTTCCTTGGAATTATTTACTACCAAGGGGTAAAGGATCCAATGACAGGACACAATTACTTATAGTTTTTTTCTGTATATTGCTCTGATTCATCTGCTGTATCCGTGTAATCAGTCAAAATTTCTCAGGAATGTTCAACATTCGTATGAGGATGTTGTATGTGCTTGCTTGCTTGCAATTATTCTTCCTGTTCATCTTCACATCAACTGTAATACCTTTTTTAGAACATTCTTTCTGCTCTTTTGTGTATGCACAGACCACTTTGTAAAACCTATTTCTAGTGAAACCTCAGCAGGAGAACCAGCCTCTCTCTTTTCTCTAACCTGGGCAGAAATCTGTGTGTGTGCTGTGTTGTGAACCCGGACTATTGAAGGAATTTCTCTACCAGAGTGCTTGCTTGCCTAGTGGGTAGCTTTAGCTGCACTGGGATCCCTGAACTCCAGAGTGGCATGTGACCTTGCCAGCTGCTTTAAAGCCATTACATGTGTTTTTTTCAGAAGAAATGAAGGCACTCATAGGTTGCAGTTAGTAACACTTCATCAGTTATTACAGATATTCTGATTTTGTTAATCTTTGACATGTTCTACTGAAGAGTACTCTATAAATTTTTCCTCTTCCCTGCTGCACTTAGATTCAACAGAAGGTATGTCCACACCAACCGACTCAGATGTTGGACAAAAGAATAAGAAGGAAGAGATAAAAATGTGGTTCAGCCCAAGAAGTAGGAAGATTCGATGCATCGTGAAGAAGAGTCACCCTAAGACTAAAAGCGATGACCTTTGTCAAGATACGGGCTCAGTTTATGATTTCATTTCTTCACCTCCCCGTGAAAAGCCCTCCAACCTGAGAAAAAAGCCAACACAGAGACAGAGTAAGAAGATGAAGAAGAAACGTCTAGCAGACATTAACAAAGTGTGGAGCTTAGAGAAGCCTGAGCAGAAAGGAAGAGTTGAGGAGGAGACTCCTAAGGAGAAGTGTGTGACCATCTGCAGTCAACCAGTAGTCCTGTGCACTCCAGAATCAAATAGCCCTGGAGAGACAGTCCAGCAGGAGTCTGTAAAGGAAGCTGACTCCAGCAAAAGTACAGAAAGTGTGGAAATACTGCCACAGGTAAAATCCTCAGAGAACAAAGACAACAGCGAGGTTGCATGCCTTCCACAAGTCAGCAAGGAAAAAAATTGTACTACAGAGACATCACTGTCAATAGAAAATGAATCTGTACCTTTAAAACGTGGAAGGGAGCAATCCAGACTTCCAGTTGCTTCTCAGTCTAAAAGACCAAGAAGAACTGAAAGAAGCATTATTGAGAAGTCAGTCGGTCAGGCAGGTTGCTTAGAGGAGTTACCTCAGGGTAGCCCCATCTCCCCAGTGGCTGAACACAAGACACCAGTTCAGGTTTCTTCCTCTGTATCCAAACTCACTGACACCGTAATAAAGACAAGAAGCTCTGCAGTCTCTCAAGCAATAAATAGTCCTTCAGAATCTCCCTCTACCCTAGCTACTTCTAAGACTTGTAATCAAGTAGAAATACCACACAGTCCTTCCGTGTTGAAGTCGCCCGGTGGTAACACAATTGGCAGAAGAAATTACAAAGGAGAGACCTTACTCCATGTTGCTTCCATCAAGGTAGGACCATCATCTTCTAGTTCAACTTTAAACAGAGGTTTAAAAAGACAATGTTGTGTTAAAAATATCCTGGAAACTCATTACTTCAGTACATCCTATTTTGGGGGAGGGGGGGAGTCTCATTTTCTGATCTTTCTTCTAGATTTATTGGGGAGTTTCCAAACCGATTCTCTGATTTCTTAAAGAAATGACTATTGGAATGGTCAAAGATGGTTATACTTGAGAAACTCAATGTACTACAGTGTCAGTTATCCCTATGAGTTCTAGGAAGAGATAAGCATTCGAATGTTTTGGCCAGAAAGCTGTCTCTCTGAATAGTCATAAGGAGTTTAGCTAAGTATTTCAGATCTTACTGAGTGATCTTGATCAGTTTAACTTGAGCTGGTAACTCAGCCAGGACAAGAGCTGAATTATCTACATCAAGATAACTCTATGCGACCTTCATTGACATTAACTGCTATATAATCTTTGAGATCCTCCACCTGATGCAAGTGTTGGCTCAAGAGGACGAAATGCTGCACCCTGTGATTCCCATGCTGAGCCCTATGCTCCGAGCATGCTGTCCTCAGAGATAGTGGAGATGGGAGAATTGGGACAGAGTTGGGATGTTCCCAGTGGACTTTACTTTTATATCGGATCAATGTTATTCTTGGAATAACAGCTGTCACTCATTTTGCTGTTATTGTCTCGGCCAGTTCCTGCTGTGGTAGAACATCACGGCTTTGCTCTTTGCAAGGGCTGTCCTTCCCTGTTGCTATGTAAAAGCAGGCAGGGTAAGTTGAGTGCTTACAGCTAAACTCATCAGATGCACTAATACAGCAGCTCTCTTTTGAGAGGTCATTTCAAAGAGTTTGTAGTCTGGCAGTTTAAGTGTACTTCGTGTAAAATCGTAATGTAGAAATACTGTGTGGTTAATAACCTACCTGTACTGGAAGAATTGATTCACCTGTAAGCATCCTGACATTTATATAGCACTTCTATTTGTGGAGACAAAGGCTGTTCTTGATAACTGTGTCCTCTTTCAAAAGCAGTCTGTTAAGCCACTCCTGCTGCACGAGACCTTTTTAAATAGATGTGGTAGCTGAACTAAGCTGAGTTCAAATCTCATACTTTATGCCATTAATGCAGAATTAGGAAGAGAAAATGAAACACTGTCTGCATAGGACTCGAGCTTTAGAGGATAGATAAGTCTTGTATATTCCTCTTTATTAAAGCACTGTTTACAAATTATCCTTCCATGATTTTCTGGGAATTTGTAAGGAATACTGTCATGACTGACTGGTTCTAAAAAGAAAAAGTTATCTACCTTGGCAGGTTTTCACACAGGTATGGTTTCCAGCAGTATGCCTGATACTTGTGTTCCAAAGAAGTATTTAACCTAAGAAAACAGAGCATTTCTGCAGCCATACGCCAGTAAGGTGGTTTTTATCTTGCAAAGCATTCAAGATAAATGAGTAAAAATGAAACTGTTCATTCTATAGACAAAAAGGAGAAGTTTTCATTCTCCAAGTGGAGTGGTGTAGCTGGCACTGCTTGTTGGCAGTGGTACAGCCCTCTCTGAGAAAGGGATAGAGCCATTGCAGTGGGCTGAAACGCTGACCTCCAGCTGCAGAGTAGGCAGTGGGGTGGGCCTACATGTGAATGCTTTTTTTCAGTCGTGTCTGTGCATTAATTTTGGTGTTGTCAGTTAATGTTTATAATTACTGAGCTAAAATGGGAAGTCACTTCTGTTCCTCGTTAGTTCTGCAGTGGTTTTAATCCGTTCCATTTGCATTGAGGTGCTCATTAGTAAAGGCTTTTTTAACTAGGTAGGGCTTCAGGGTGATACCAAAGTTACCACTCTCTTTTAAATGTAACTAAAATAAGGCAAAGAGAATGGTCTTTTGGTTATAGTCGTAGTTTTTGTTTCCAGCTGCTAAACTTCCATTGCATCTCTGAGAAAGTTATTGTTATGTCTCCATTCCTCATCTGTAGAAGGAGGTTATACAGATTATCTCCTTTCATTTGTGGTGTTCCTAGTTCTGGTTATGTAGCTTAATCACGGGTATAGTACAGGATTCCTAAGAAGTTGCTGCATCCCCCTGTAGCCAGTAGATGTAGGCACAGTTACCAGTTCATGTTGAAGTGGATTGAGTTGCTCAAGCCAGCATGATGTGAGGACTTGGTCTTGAGGTCATGAGGTTTGGTAACCCTTTACTTTGTGAAGCAGTGAGCAAGAAATACGAGTGTTTAATTGCCACGAATCTGCTGGGGATGTGTGGCAATTGCGAGAAAACTTGGGGGTTTTGCGTGCAACTATCTTTTGTGTAACCTGTGTATTTCTAGATCACTCTTCTAAATTGTAGGAGCCCTGCCATGGAACTGACAGATGTGTGTTCTCAAAGAAGCTGCTCTGGAAAATACTAGGCTTTATACTGTATGTATATTCTCATTTTGGTTGTGGGGTTTTTGAATTCTTTTTCCAAAATAGCCCTGTCATTTTTTCCTGTTTCTGGAAGAAGTATTTCTCATCCAGTTTTGTTTTATAGGTGATTTTTATCTTGTTCTTTCCACAACCAGTAATGTTTTCCCATGTGTGTAATGGGAAACAGACTTGTAGCTGCTACCCTCCACCCAAAGTGAAGTAAAGTCTTAATTCTCTGGGACTTCATTAATTACACAAATAAATCTGGATTATTTTCATTAGCTGTTAGCGTCTAATGCCCTGAATTTAATTAAAGCTAATTGAGTTCTCCTTTTTTTTCCTTGTTTAAAAGAGATAATAAACAACATTATCAGGCATTAAAATTAAGTGTATTGTGCTGTTTCAAATGATTCGGAGGAATTGTCCCTGTTTAGTACTACTAGTTATTAACTTACTGAAATCAAAATGGTTCTCAAGAAAGGTTCTAGAGTGGATTGACTTAATGCTGAGTTAAATAAATGTGGCTCTTCCCACAGCAAACAGCAGTCATGTTTATCTTCCTCCATAGTCATTAAAGGTAAAACTTGCAATTAGTTCAAATACAAAGCGTGACCTATTGCACTCCTAATATTCTAAACTGGTGGGAAACTGCCCAATCAACAGCTCTTCATATAGGAATTATTTTACAGTAAAATAACAAGTTGTTCATAGGACTGGCTCTTATGTGGCAATTAAAAATACAGCATGGTGTTACTTAACTAGTTAGCAGAGAGTCTTAAATCTACAAAATGCTGTACCACCAAACTATGATTTCAGGTCTTGATTGTGCCTACATTTCTTCTGCTTTGACAAGGGAGATGATGGGGCAGTTCACAGTGTGGAATTGCTGCCACTATGGGTTCCAGGAGGAGGAACAGTGAACTGCAATGCAACAGGATAACAGCCATGGGTGGGAGGTAGCTGGGAGAAGGCTTTGATTTTTATGCTTCGAGTCAGAAGCATTTAGAGAGTTGTGCTCTCTGAATGTGCTCACTCTCTCTCTGAAAGAAAAAGCTTCATCTATGCAGAGCATCTACTGAGTCTGAAGAAGGAGAGAAGCCTTGGGACCAGTTTTGGTTATTTCCTGTTCCAGGCACCTTTTAGCTTTGACAGCTGACCAGGAGGGCCTTCATAAAGGCTTCACCCGTGGCTAGCCTGCTGGTGCTGGACTCTTCACATTCATAGAATCGTAGAATGGTGTGGGTTGGAAGGGACCCTAAAGCTCATCCAGTTCCTACCCTGTGCCATGGGCAGGGACACCTTCCACTAGAGCAGATTGCTCCAAGCCCCGTCCAACCCAGCCTTGAAACCTGGTCTTCGTTATACTTAACATTGTAATGACTACTGGATAATTCCTCCCAAGCCTGTGAGACTGTTCTTCCTTTTCATTGCTTTGTTACCAGTTAATAGCACACTGGAAAGGAGAGTGAAAGAAGATTTTGTGGCTTTGTGAGCGTGGGATGGACAACATCAGAAAACTTTATAGATCTTTTCCCAGGTGTCTGACCTGCTCAGCTGTGTAGTTCTTCACTTTTGGCACCGAATGGGTATGTGTTTTGGTCTCTCATTGGGTGGCACATGTCCATGGTACACCTCCAGCCTCCCCCAAGCAGTAGGCAGTGGACTGATGGTCAGCATCATTCCTGCCAGCTGCTTCACAGTGAATGCATCCATTGGTCCAAGGTCTTTTTTTGTCCAGATTTCGTGATTTTGTGTGGCAGGTGACTTACCAGCATGTATACCATCCATTTCATTGGAGATGTGAGGTGTGCTGGCAGAAACTTAATCTCTAAAGGTGACTCTCCAATGTTAAAGCCAAATGCTACAGGAATGGTAAGCAGCCCCGGCGTACTATCCAGCCAGTAGCATATCCAGTAGCATTATGGTAGTATCCAGCTGGTAGCATAAGACACATATGAAGCACTGTGATGGTTTCAGTATGAAAGTTGGCCGGGAGTCAAGGCAATCCATCTTCCCACGTGCTGATTTGAAAGCTTAGAAACAAATTGCCATTTCTTTTTCAATAATACTTGGTTGTTACTTCTGTTTCCAAGGTGGGCTAAACTTCTTGAATCTTTTCTTTTTGTTAAAGGTTAACCATAGCTACATTTAGGCTTGTTAGTTAATAAATGGTCTGCTGGCTAGGGAATAAATACGGAGAAATTTGAGGTGAGAAACTTGCTGGTTCCTGGAAATAGTTGGTTGCAGCATTCACAATTACTACAAGCGCTTTGTAATTCATATTTGTCCTCTCTGACCATTTAGGAGTTGTAAATAACCTAGTTTCCCCCCCCCCCAGCAATAACTCAGGCAAATATATTTGGGTTTGAATGGTGTTTTTAGTTCGTTTGACCTAAAAATTGAAGTCACTTTGTTACCTTTGCAAATAAAAGGAGAAGTGGTTGAAGTGGTACAGGTTTTTAGCTGCATCTTAATATACTGCCCTAATTCTTTGCACCTCTCCCTTTTGAACTGGTAGAATACGTTTGCATAAACTTAATTTAAATGTGACTTTTGGGTGGAAAATATGGTTAATGGAAATAGCAAAGGGTAAAATGGGGGGGAACCCTATAGAATAGGGTTGAAAGGACACTTGCAGTTCTTAACCATCTGTCTGCATTAAAATCATGACAGAATTGACGTGGAAAGAAAAAGAAAAAAAAGAGCAAACCAAAAAACCTTGTCTAGGCCAAATGAGCTGGGTTGCTGGGCTCATGCCATCTGTGTCTGCAGGAGCTTAATTCTCCTTGGGAGGGAAGTGTTTGTAAAGCTGTGCAAATACCCTTCTCTGTGTAAGCTAATGCTGTCTCCTAGATCTGCCAACAGATGGCCCCAGTGCTTTTCTTGCTCATATGGTTTTCCTAGAGCTTCCTTAAGCTATAGCAGAGGAAGAGCAAACCCATTGCATTGTTGTGTTGTCACTGTACATAAGCTTTGTTACGAGCTTAAAATGTCCTTTGCTTTGTTTCTTCCAAACAGATAATTTTACATTCTGCAGCAGTTTCTGCCTCTTCAGAAGCTGCTTGTAATCCTTCATGGATAATGAGATTTAAAAATCAACGCTTCCCTGTGAATTGTTAATGTTAGCATTTTTCTACCTGGTGTTTTCCAATTCTCCATTTCTGAACAAGTACTGTCTACAGTTACATTTCCACTCAGCTGTTGCCACAGACTAACCCAAGCTGTGAGGGCTCCTCCTGGTATCATCTGGTATGGTTATGATTCTGTATTGGGGACTGGTGATTTTATGCTGGCCTTGCTAGATCAAGGAAACTCAAGGGACTAAATGTACAAAGTTGATTTGTTATTAGTCAAAGCACAGCTTTATGAAGCATGCGTGAATTAGTAATTCTGTGCCAATAGATGTAGCCTCTTTGCTTTCTTACTTGTGGAGGAAAGATAATAGGGCATATAGGTATTTCTGGCTGGGACTTGCCCTTACCAGGTCCTTACTCTTTCTTTCTTAGAGTTGAGCGAAACATTTATAAACTTCTAAATGTGAGTAATTCTACCAACTTTGATAGAACTGTTCAATGTGTTGACTGCACTTTTTTTACTCTTGGATCACTGTCAGATGGTGGTGATCCTGCTTGCAGGAGGGACTTGGTAAAACACGTGTCTGCTAAGGATCTGCTGCTTGAAATTTAGTCTTTTCGCTTTTTAAAACTAAATATTCACTCTCTGGTAAGTTCTCCTAGCTCTGAACAATTTTCATAGAATCATATAGAATCAGTAGACTGGTTTGTGTTGGAAGGGACTTTAAAGCTCATCCAGTTCCAACCCCCTGCCACGGGCAGGGACACCTTCCACTAGAGTAGGTTGCTCCAAGCCCCTGTGTCCAACCTGGCCTTGAACACTGCCAGGGATGGGGCAGCCACAGCTTCTCTGGGCACCCTGTGCCAGCGCCTCAGCACCCTCATACTGAAGATTTTTTTCCAAATATCTAATCTAAACCTACCCTTTTTCATATTAAAGCCCTTTTTTAATATTTTGTTAACACATCTCCTGTAATCCTGACTGACAGCACTCATCCAGTCATTCATTGCACAGTACAGCTGGCATACCCGCTTCCCCTCCCTTTCTGTCACTCTCATTACTAGGTGCTGGTCTCATTTAGAGCTGAGGTGATGACAATATTTGTCTTCTGTAAAGAGCAAAATACCAATTTTCTTATCTTGAGGTAGACCTGGGTTTCAGTCTGTGGATGTCATCAGTGCTCGTCTCCACACCAGCAACGTTTCCTCTGATAAAGCTGCAGCGAGGTTTTACAAATCAATGTTCACTTAACAGTTCTGAAAAGCTGTGATACTACCTAATGCCCACACAAATTATTAGCTATGCTTACTGCTTTAAAGGAGTACTCTTGAAATGTCAAATCCTCGCTGTACATGTTTGCAAACTTAACTTTAAATGATAAGCTCAGATCTTGCTCATTATAGATAATTGTATCTTCTCTCTGTACAGAAAGATCTAATGCTGAGCACTGTCTTAGCTGCCTCTGAATGACTCTTCAGATTTGATGCATGTCTGTTACCTTGCAACCATAAAGAATACTCTGCTGCTAGAATTCTTTAATTGCTTTGAAAGGCAGCATTTTGTTGGGACACCTAGGTTGTGAATATAATGCATGAAATACCTCTGTGATGTGTTAATTTGCTTGACTGTTGTAAAGCCAGTGATTGTCAGCATTTTTTTGGGGGTGAATGTTGAATTTACAATTGTTGCTTTCAGGATTTATTAATGCTGAGCAGTCTGTCTTAATGTTTTCTCCAACTAAAGAAGAAAGCTATTTTGTATTTCCAAAGTATTCCTTGACAACAAATGGGATTAAGTTTATTTTTGTTGTATTTAAAGCCTAATTTAAAATTCTCTTACTTTTTCTAAGGTATGCTGTGGAGTAACAGCTAGGAATTCCTGACTTGCCACTACTTAAGGGCATGGAACTTTCTGTATATCATGGATTAAACTTCTCTTTCCCCTTCCAGGTCCTAATATTTTATATATTGCAAGTTTGGCCAAGGGCACAGGAGCTAGATACCAGTTTGTATTTACTCTCTCCACTGGGGATCACAATACCCTGGTCTAGGGAAAGTGTTAGCAGTTATCTTGAAATGCTTGGTTGGTGTGGATCCTGAAAAAACAAAATAAAACAAAAAAACACATCCAAAACCTACAATACAAATAATTGGAGCATAGGTGACAAACCATGCAGAAACTTGAGGCCTACTGCACTAGTTTAGCCTTTGAAAAGCTTGCATTATTTAGGTAGGTTTTGGTCATGTGGTGACCCTTGGCAATCTCCTTTCTCCCTGTTACTCAGCCAGCTGAGAAATGGTGCGTGACTGCTCCTTATCTGTAATAGTGTAGGTGAATCGTTCCTTTGGCCTGTTCCCAGGTTTTAGCCAAAGTTTTGGAACAGAATTCGTGGTGCCCCTTCCACTGGGGCAGACCACTGCAGTTGCTGCTCTGTAGTAACAAGTGCCAGCAGCAGGAACTGGCTGCCATGGCAAAAGCGAGGTCGAGTGACCAACATGCTGGGGTGCAGACAGTGCTGTGAAGGGAGAAGGGCCTCAGACTCTGATTTTAGTCTCTTTGGGTTACTTTTCCCAGCTGTTTTTAAGAAGACCTGCACTACAGAGACTTATGCAGCAGGAACTGGCTGCCATGGCAAAAGCGAGGTCGAGTGACCAACATGCTGGGGTGCAGACAGTGCTGTGAAGGGAGAAGGGCCTCAGACTCTGATTTTAGTCTCTTTGGGTTACTTTTCCCAGCTGTTTTTAAGAAGACCTGCACTACAGAGACTTATGCGCCTCAGCTTCCACCGGAGGCTTCTCCTTGCCTATTTGTGGCTGCATCTATATATGCTTCAGTCTGTTACCAACTTTCTCTCTTATACTTGCCTTTTTAAGAGTGTCAGAACTTCTTGACACTCTTAAAAAGACTCTTCACAGACTCTGCCCCTTTGCCTTGTCTCTGCTCAGCCTTTTTTCTCTTCCCATAATCCCTGCATCAGTTTCCACCCTTTTCCACATACGTTCCCTTGCTTATATTAAAAATAGAATATAGCATTCTTAGAAAAAACAAATGAAAACTATTCAGGTAGAACAACTGTTGGAGAAAATGTCAGTGAGATTCAACATGAGTAGAAGTTGCAATGTCAAATAAGACTCTTCTCCTTTGCTTTAAGACTTGTCAGGTTTATTAATTTGTTTCATCTAAGCATATTTTTAGCCAGTTATTTAGATTAGTTTGAAAAAAATCCAATCTGAAGGCCAAGGAAATTCTCAATAAATATTCCTGACTTCGATCCTGGAGGTTTACTCTAGTGGACAGATTACAGTCGGCACAAACTTGCCCATTTATTCTGAGTTAAGTCTGTTATGTGCATTTTTACCTGACACTATGTATTCGTGTAAAGTGTGTAGGTGCTTCTAAATGAACAGTAACAATAAACCGTGGCCTCCAAACCAGTTGAGCTTTTGTTATCCTGGCAACATCTGAATGGAAGACTTGTGTCATTACATTTTTTTTATTGCAGCTAAATGTATAGTTCTGCATCTCTTAGTTTTTTGTTGTCTTTGTGTGTCTTCTCCATTGCTTTTTAATAACTATGTGTTTTTCCTATCTAGGGTGACTTAGCAGCTGTTGAACAGCTGCTGAAAAATGGGGCAGATCCCAATGTCAAAGATAACGCGGGCTGGACGCCACTGGTGAGTGTTGGAGACTTCTTTTCTGTCGTCTGTCTTCTAATCACATTTCATTTCATCCCTCCTTTCCTCTCCCATGTTTTAGTTCCCTTCACATGCATTTTGGTGACAAAAAAATTGTGCAAAGTGAGTAAGTGGCGATAAGCAAGTTTAAAAGAATTTATTCACAACTACTGATCACTGACCTGCCCGAATCCAGCTCTCCTTTGCTGGGGTAGGGCATGCCAGGAAATCTTATCAGCCTTCAATACTGCAAATGCAGAAAATATAACTGTGGTAACTAGAAAATATTCGGTTGCAGACAATGTGTATATTTTAGAGGTTCTTAATGTCCTCAGTGTTTTTTACCATTTTGGAAATATATCAACTAGTTGAATGAAAAACTTGCTTACTTGAATTACAGAAAATAAAGAAAAGGTTCTTTTCAACCATGACTTCTTCCTCTCTGAAGAATACTCTTGACAGAGTCTGTAATCTGGGAGGCTTTGTTCTCCATAGTCTAATTTGCACGCAGTTGGCCTTTGTTCAGTTCTGTTCTGTGCTTTTCATTAGGGCTAGGTTCCAAGGTTAATTCATGTCAGGAATGTAGTGCAGTATCCTTGCATCACCTTCCCCCACCATCTACTGAGAGGTATTTGAAAATGGATGTGTTGTGTGACAGAAGTCCTTGCTCTGAATTCTGTTTCACTTGAGTTTCTTCTCCTATGGCTTTACTCAACTAGCACGAGGCATGTAATCATGGGCACAGAGAAGTGGTGGAGCTGTTGCTACAGTACAGGGCACTGGTGAATATTACGGGGTATCAGAACGACTCGCCTCTTCATGATGCTGCCAGGAATGGGCATGTGAGCATTGTTGAGCTGCTGCTTTTGCATGGTGCCTCGCGTGATGCAGTGTAAGTACATGTGGAATGTTATTTTAACTGTGGCATTAGCCACAGCTACAACTTCCAGGGTGTGTGTTAAGTAAATATGAAGTAAAGCTAGTAATAAATGTGATTTATCCGAAGTGAGGGGGTGGGTGTTAAACATATGCTCTGCTATACTTACATCCTTCTTTTCCACGTAGGTGTTTTCTTTCCATTTTGCTTTGTCCAAAGCTTTTCTAAGGATGTCTGAATCATAGATAGCTGGAGTACTGGACGTTGTAATAAGAAAGTAACAAAATAAGCTTACCTGATTCTTACACTTTCCTATTGGCATCTTCTTATAGCTCCTGTCAGATCTAAGATGCTGGGCTAGGTGAGTTTTGAACTCTACAGGTGTCTCTTTACTTTTACTACACGTACTTGCTAGCAGAAGGTGTTTTGGTCCAGTCTCTACCTTCACATGTGACATAGACACAGGCTGGTATTTGGGGGGTGTTTTTAATTTTTTACCATTCTGGATTAAAGCTCTAATCCTTGGTACACTTTTTAATTAAAAAAAAAAAAGCTTAGAAATATTTTCGATTGAATCTTCTATACAGTTAAGCCTCCCAAAGATTCTGGCATTTGGGTATAGGAGGGGCTAAAGAATCCATTGGTCTATGAGTAACCCTGCAAGCTATTAGTTTTTCAGACACTAAATGTGGGTTTAGGTGTTGTAGTATTGCTGTTGTGCCAGGGCCTGTGTGTATAAAATCTGAGTTCAATGCATGTTGTCATCCTGTCATGTTACTATACACATGCAACTATGGACATCTTGCATGACACAGCTTTCCTTGCCAGCTGCATAAAGAAGCATAAACAAGTTCAGTTTAATCACTTCAGCTCTCTATATTTGCTCTTGAAGCTTAGAGAATTAAGGTATTCTGTGGAAAAGCATAAGGTTTTCACAACCAGTCCTGATCTTGAATATACTGGAGTTAAAAAACAAACAACAAAACAACACAAAACAAACCCACAAAACTTTAGCATGAAAAAGTAAAACAAGGATCAATTGTTCATCTTCACTTTGTTCTTGAACAACAAAGACCAGTGCATTACACCTTGAAAAGCTGACAGCTTCAGAAACTAATTTTCAAGCCACTTGAATATTGCGAACTGATTGTGTGGCACTTCTCACTTGTCTGTCTGGTATTTGAAAGCCTAGCACAGTGAATGGCTTTGATGCAAAGTTTTGACAGGACTGAAGCACTGGTAGATTTGCACAGCTGAGACTCCAGATGCCAACAGTGGACTCTTCAGGTCTCTCATTAGCCTTTGCCTGTGATGCATGTGTCCACGCAAACTGAGATGAAACTGAACCTCTTTCAGCTCATTCTACATGAGCAAAGATGACTTCCTTGTTGAAACAGAAGCTTTTTAATCATGGAAAGAGACATTTCTGTAAGCCTTAAACCCTGTCTTAGCTTTTCACTGAATAGAGGTTATGTTCAGTTGTATAGTAAAACAATGTGACATAGGATACGTCACAACTCTGCAACTATCTCCTTGGTATCAAAAATGGGTTCTAGTGCACTTCTGAGTATGCACTGTTCTTGACTTGATCTCTGGGATACTTGGAATGTCTAGTGTTTTGGCGTTCATAAATATATATACACTTCTTTTAGAAACTTAAAATCTTTTTTGGGAACAAATTTAGCCACCTTTTATCTTTGTTTCAGTTGTCTGGCAATAGGAACCACGGGTGCTTTGGCAAAAATCCAGCCCTGTACGTCCCTTCTGGAAAAAGATTTCCAAATCTTCTGTAGGCTGAAACGCTACCATGCATGTTGCTATAGCCTTGATGCTGGAAAGGGCGTGTTTCTCCACACACACCTATTTTTAGAGAAAGCATTAGAGACGCAGAGAAAGGGATGTGCAAGCCAAGTGTTCAGGCTTGAGTAGCAAGATTCTACTGACCTCTTCCAAACACTACCAAGAAACAACAGAACCAAGAACAGTATGGCTGAGACTTCTCAGAACGTCTTGTGCCTGCCTCCCTTCTTGTGCCCTGCTAGCTTCCATCAATGAATTGTGCCATGACCTTTCCCTGCATCGTGACTTTGCAAATCTTAGAGGGTTATTTTTCTGCCTCTGATAGTTGCAGACCTAATTAAACAGTGGTTGGATTTCTCTAGATAAGTGGATTTGAGCCGCCTTTAATGTAGAAGTTTGGAACATTTTTTTTCTGGGTACCCTTATCATGAAGTCACATCTGACAAGTAGGTTGCTTTTCTTCGGTGACTGTTTTTTTTTCTGAGATCCCCAAGACCTGCAGACCACAGTTTTAAAGCCAGGAGGCAAGAACGGGGGGATCACTTAAGAAGGTGCAAATAAAGTTCTTTTCAGTATGATTAGTTATAATTGGCCTCTTTGTACTTAATGCAGGATCTGCTCACCTTCACATTATTACTTTAGGATCTCTAAAGTAGAAATTGAGCAGTGATGAGTAGAACTTGAATCTCTTCTCAAAGCTTTGTTTTCTTTAGGAATATACTTGAGGAGTGCCTTAACTTTAGAGGTATGCAATGTGTGAGCTAAGACAATACCAAACCGATTTTGCCAAACTGATAATTTGTCTAATTTTAGTGGATTTGGTTTGTTTGGGGTTTTTTATTTGCTGTATGAAACTTTCTAGTCCTTCTGAGGTCTCTTCAGGATCTCAGCGAGCTAACTTTCAGCCAAGGAGATGGCCCTTTATATCCTAGCATATTAAAGTGATTCTTCATGACCTCACAGGGGGAGGAGGGGAAGTTTGGTTAGTTCACTGTGGTTACTTAAAGTCTTTTCGCTAAGCTAAGTAAAATGTGAACATGATAAATGTATTCAAATGTGGCTTGGGACACTATTAAATATATGGCATGAAACCTCACAAAAGTGACTGATGTCTTGCTGCTGTTTTGACAGTAGAATTAACTCAGTTTTGTGTCTTAACGTCCCTTGTGTGTTGGAGAGTTAATCTACTGGAATAAAAACAGAGCTTGCATTGAATAGCCCGCTTAGAGCAGTAGTTTTGAAATTTAGTATGATACTCAATTGTGCAAGATGAAATATTTTTTAAAGATGTGCAGTATTTACTGACTGCAGGCTCCAAGGCAGGTAAGATCCACTGGTCTGTGGAGGGATGCAAGATGTATCCGAGAGCAAACACAGCTGATTTCTAAGGGACCTCAGTTCATGAGGCACACAGGTATTAGCATAACCCTTCCTGTTAGAGAGCTGAAGCTAATTCAATTTCAGATCATCAGGTTCACAGACCCATCAAGTACCTTTCATTCCACATGTCTTTTCAGGCTAGTTCTTTCTCCTTGCCTGTTAATACCTAGTGCATTAAATGTATGTAATATGAAGCAGCTACATATCTTTTGGACTAAGTGAATACAGATGAGAACTACCTCTTTTGCCAGAAAGCAGTCCTGGGATTTCAAGTATCCCTTGGCAAAAAAATTTCTTTGGAAATCTATAAGATTTAATAGCTGTGGCACTTCATTTGCCATTTGAAGTTTTCACTGACTGGGGAAGACAAGAACTACAAATGAAAAATGTTATATGGACCAGTGGACCTATTAATTGTCCTGGTGGTCTGGTTAATTTTTTTAAGTTAATCTCCTACATATAGCTAATTCTTCTTTTTGTGGCTTTTTTTTCATGTGCTCACTCCCTTGAATTCTTTTTTTCCTTGCTTCACAGCAAGGCAAGTGATTTGAAAAATTAGATCTGTGCGTTTGCAATTTCACAGTACTTCCTAAATGCTTTCACTCAAACGGGCTGTCTTTCCAGTTCTTCATGCACAGTAAGTTTAGCATTAGTAAAAATTGTTGTGTTGCCCTGTTTTTTTGGGTTTTTTTTTTAGGTGTTAGCTGGGTTTTGAGTAGTTGTGAAGCTGGTTCTGACCAAACCTGTGAGAATGCTTCGGGGTAGATTGTGGTCCTCAATTATGAATGGCATAAGGGCAGAAACTGCTATAACCTGCAGTTAATTCTAGGAGGCACAAGACCCATGACACTGACATAATATTGTCTGCTTTTTCTAAGTGAAGCCAGTGCAACACTTAGCTGTCTCAGTGTAAGACAGTATGCTTACCTTCTTGCTGACAGCGGGTTAATTAAAACCCTGGCCCTGTTTGGATATCTAAGACGGTCTTTCTGGCTACACACATTAAATTTTCTTCCTTTTGTCAGGTTCTCTGCTTACCACGACATTACTGTACTCTCAAAATATAGGTGCTGACTGGAGATGCCCAAACTGGTCAGCTTTCCACATAGGAATCAGTGGTTACAGAACTGCACTGCGACATAGTTGTGGGACTTCCATTCAATACGGAACTCTTGTGGGGCTGGGGTAAAACTCGATTTATGCCCAGCTGTAGAACAGCAAATAACATCTGGAATCAAAATGGAGCAGCTTAAAACATCTGATTACACAGTGTTACACAGTCATTGTTTGCTTGTCGCAGAAGCTGTGCAAGTTGGGGCTTCTAAAGAATTGACAGGGGTGTCTCCCTATTTATCTTGTCTTCTCTGGTCACTTATTTCCTGAAAGTTTAATGAAACATTTAGTAGGAAGCTGTTTTCTTTCTGACTATAGCAATAACCTCTGTTGTCTTCATACCATAGACTTCAGCAGTGTTGCACCATAAACTTTCATTTCATTTAAAGCTTTTCCTAAGAAGTTTTTTTTTATCTGTTGGTCCTTAAGATACTATCTATCATCTCATGTAAAGTCATACTCGGCAGATTACATTGAGTTGCTCTTCACTGGGCTCATCTTTGTTCTCAGCACAGTCATCCTGTTCTTTGATTGGAATTTGTTCTAGCTGTAATAGCCCTCTACTGCCTATTCAGTACCTTGATGACTGACTAATAGGAGACTGCTTGTATCAAAGGATACATCTGACTCTTGAATGTTTAAAGCAACTTACAAAAAGACCTCTTGCATTCTGGTAGAAAGAAGTATGCCTTAGAGACCACATATTCGAGCTTAAGCACTAGATATGCTATTTGTCTCATGTAGAAACAATCGTGTCTTCTTTCTGAGTGTGGAATTTACCTTGCTAAGCAATGAAGTGCACTGGACTTGTTCTCAACAAACCCAGACCTATAGTAGGAACACACAAACGTAGTTACTGATATTTCTAAAAATACTCTGTCTGTGTGTGAGGGTGGACATAAGGTGCATGTCTCACTTACCTTTGTTTTGTAAACTGGGTCAAAATTCATTTTTTACTCTGAACAAAGTGGACGATTTCTCTTGTTTCGTTTGGCTGAATAAAGACAGATTTGAGCACACGTTTTTGCCAAAAGCTCTATTTCCCATTCCTGTGCCTTACCAGTGTTCTTGTGGCTGCATAGATCTGGTCCTTCATCCTAAAATGCATTCCTAAAGTATTAAAAATGTTCCTCAAGTAGCTGCACTCATATGTGTACCAGCCCAACAGAGAGTGGACAAGGTCTCATTCTGATCATGATTACTTTTTGGATGCTTAGTAGATGCCTAACTGAAAAGAATAAATCTGTTTTCCATCTCTTTTCTCTTTAAAAAGGACGTGTAAATTACAATGCCATACTTGAAATCTGTTGTTAGGACATGTTCTTTGTCTTCGTTTTTATTTTGTAAACTCTCTTTTTTCCTGTTGCAGCTACTTATTCACACTTTCCTTAAGCTCAGCAAGCTGCTTTGTTGCACATATTCGGAACTCTTACATCCATCCCTTAGGCTGAAGTTCCTTTTTTCAGACTTCAGCTGCCGAGTTTGTCACATTTTACTTTAACTATGCCATCTTAACATCCTGTTAATAGCCATTAATTCTTTAATGATGCATAATGATGGGATAGCAATACGTGGTAAGAAGCAACTGATATGATCTTAAAAAAGGAGAAAACAAAGAGAATACAGAGGGAGTAGCTGGAGCTCTTATTTGTACGGTTTCATTGGTAAAAAATGTTCTAGATTTAACTGTGGTGGTCTGTATATTTATCTATGGTAAACATTCATGAGTTGTTTTCAACAGTCAAGGATTTTACTGTGACATAGGATGGGGGGAGGGGGGGGAAGACACACTCTCAAACCTCTGCTACTGACATGCAGTGATTTTTTCCACCCCCTGCTTAGTTCACCGTGAAAGGTCAGCCATCTAGTCTAAAGGTGATTTTAGTGTCTGTGCTAATATACATCCACCCCTTCTGCCCATGCATTGTTCAAAGGAACTCTGTCCTGCAGCAGTGTGAATCAAATATGGCCTTTATTTAAAGAAAGGGCAAGAGCTACCCTGATGATGCATGACAAAGCAGGAGCAGCATGACAATATTTAATGGGCTGCAACTCCCAGGACTGGGCTGAGATTTAACCAATTATGTTTTAGGTTGCAGAATTTGGATGATGCTAGCTCTCTGCTCATTAGTATGCAGAAAAGCTTGAGGTTGGTAATATTGTAAAACTAGAAATTGTAAAATACCATCCCAGAATCTTCTGCGTGGGATTTTTGTGGGTTGTTGTTTTCCCAAGAGGCACATTAGTGAGCAGTGCTCACTCAGGAGCACAGAAAGGTGCTAAGGTCTGATGCATCTTTCAGCATTGCATTGGCTAAAGCCTTCTGGTTAAGTCAGTGAAGACTTAATGATTTGAGCTTATTTTTGGACTGGATTGGGTTATAGAATTCCCTGTAAAGCTTCCTAGATACCTACTCTGCACAAGGGCGTGTGGCTGGCTGAGAGACAGTGCTTCAAGGATACAGTGGGTTTTTGACCTCTTCAAATGTTTCATTGTTTGATGACTAAACTCACCGGATTTCAGATACTGAGTCAGGGCTTTGTTCTTGGTGACAAGCTTCCCTTCATAACAAGCTTTTATTATGCCTTTTGGGAGCCAGAGCTACATGAGGTGGGGAGAAGAGGATCAGCTGGAATAACCATTATTCTTGCAAAGGGCAAAGCAAGCAGAATATTTCCCAAATGTCCTGGCAGAGGATCAGCCAGTGACAAGTGACGTCCCTCAGGGGTCTCTGTTGGGACCAGTACTGTTTAATATCTTCTTCAACTACATAGGCAGTGGGATTGAGTGTGCCATCAGCAAGTTTGCAGGTGACACCAAGCTGAGTGGTGCAGTTGATGTGCCCAAGGGACGGAATGCCATCCAGAGGGACTTGGACAGGCTTGAGAGGTGGGCCAATGCAAACTTCATGAGGTTCAACAAGACCAAGTGCAAGGTCCTATACCTGGGTCAGGGCAACCCCTGGTATCAGTACAAGCTGCGGGATGGAGGGATTGAGAGTATCCCTGAGGAGAAGAACGTGGAGGGGACTGATGGATTGAAGATTGGACATGACCATGGCAGGGGGATTGGAACAAGGTGATCTTTAAGGTCCCTTCCAACCCAAACTACGCTGTGATTCTATGAGCTGGCAATGGGCGCTTGCAGCCCAGAAGGCCAATGCTATCTTGGGCTGCATCCAAAGGAGCGTGTCCAGAAGGACAAGAGAGGCGATTCTGCCCCTCTACGTTGCTCTGGTGAGACTCCACCTGCAGTCCTGTGCCCAGCTCAGGAAAGACACTGTCTCCAACGGACTTGTTGGAGACGGTCCAGAGAAGGGCCATGGAAATGTTCAGAGGAATGGAGCACCTCTGCTATGAGGAAAGGCTGAAAAGTGGAGGTTGTTCAGCCTGGAGGAGAGAATACTCCAGGGAGACCTTGTTGCAGCCTTTCAATTCTTAAGAGGAGCCTATAAGAAAGATGGGGAGAGACTTTTTATCAGGGCCTGTTGTGATAGGAGGAGGGATGATGGTTTTAAACTAAAAGAGAGGAGATTCAGGCTGGGCATGAGGAAAACATTCTTTACAATGAGGGTGGTAAAACACTGGCACAGGTTGCCCAGAGAGGTGGTGGATGCCCCATCCCTGGAGACATTGAAGGCCAGGCTGGATGTGGTTCTGGGCAACCTGATCTAGTTGAAGATGTTCCTGCTCATTGCAGAGGGCTGAAACTACATGAGCTTTGGGAGACCCTTCCAATCCAAACTGTTCTATGATTCTGTGTTTGTTTAACGGCGATTAGACCTGTTTTGTGGTTTCAAGTTATCATCCACTCGCTACTGCCCTGCAGCTTCAAAGTTGTGTGAAGAAGAGATAGAAGCCATGGCTGTGCTTGATGTTGTGTTTATAGCGAATCATATCTGTCTGAGCAATGCTAAAAGAATGGGGGAGGAAATGGGTCTTGAAGCATATCTAATAACTGTGAGGTGCCACATAGGATTAATAGTGTTCAACAAAATTGGCAAAGCAACTAAAATCTGAATGAATTTGCTATAATGTGTTCTGTGGAACAGCATGCTGAGCAAAAATGAGATGCATACTCAAATTTTGGAAGTGTGAGAGAGTCACAGTTCCCAAGTAGGAAGCAGATAGCTTTTCCCATAAAAGCATAACCACATCGAGCTCCAGTGTTTAACGCAGTATGTAGAATCTTGTGACATGTTTTTTATGGCAAATGGGTAAGCCAAAAATAGGTTTCTTGGTTATGTGACTGCAATGAAATATTAAAGCTGAAGTTTCTAGGTCTTGGGAACAATATCAAAGTGCATGTTGAACAAGTTAAACAAGGACTGGGGTTTATTTAACTAAACATACTGCTCTGAACATCCCTTACTCCTCAGCTGAATGCAGCAGCTTGTACATTCAGTATCCATCTGTCTTGGATGCAGTTCTTGTTTGAAGCTTTGTGGTTTTTAGCTGAAATTACATATTAATAAGAAAGTGGGAGGGAAAGCTTCCCAGCTAATGTTCCCGGTTAGTTAAGAATCAAGTCACATTTTATTTACTTAAACCCATCTGTGCTTGTTTTGCCAGTAATATATTTGGTCTGCGGCCTGTGGACTATGCAGAAAGTGAAAAGATGAAGTCTGTGCTAATGTTACCAGTGAAGAATGAATCATTTCCACTTAACCAGCCCTCTGAGGTAAATGTGTGTGGGTTTTGGGGTTTGTTTTGCTTTTTAACAAAACATAAGTCATCCTGTAAGTATTGAAGGCTTGGACTGAAGTACAGTACCTCACCTGCCTTTACAGGGACATTTAAAATGGGCTGGGAGACTAACTTGGACAGTATTTCTAGAATGTATATGGGACACTTACAAGCTATGGTATTTAGCGTTACAGCTTTATCTGGGAAAACAAAGGATGTTTCCTGTAATGTGGCTTTAGCATAGGAGAATGAACCTTGTGTTATTCTTGAAGTATTGCTGATTTAACTTTGCTATTGTTTTCCTGCATATTTGAATTTGTTCTATGTGCCAAACTGGCTGAAAGCAGTAGCAGCCTTTGCTTTTTGTGTGCCTGAAGCAAATGAAAGATGCAGCTTTTCTGTTGCAAAGATAACACTCAATATTTGCATTTGCTTTGAGATGAATGTGTACCAATGGATGGTTACTAGCTCATATGGGTGACTTGATCCGAAGCCTGATGAGGCTTTAGGGTAATTGAGTCTCAAAGGTGTGTGTACTATGGAATCTGGGAGTACTTACAAAGACCCCAGAGCTGAAGCATCACATCCTTGAGCAAGTAGATCCTTTTACTTTGCGTTAGTAGTTTCCACATAAAAGAACTTAAGCATTCATTACTTACAGGGCAATGTATTGGGGACTTTTTAGTAAAAGGAAACACAGGTGTTAATTATATAGGCTACTCAACATGTTGGTAGTGTAGCTGTGGCTAATATTTCATTAAAAACAGGAGGCTTTACTACTTTATTGGGAATTATTTTTTCTCCTTCAACACTGCAGTCAGCCAGGCTGTTTACACAATGTTCAAACAACTACATGTGTGTGCACCAGTGTCCTTAGGGGAAGAAAAACAACAGGCAAGTAAGAAAAAACTGATGCACAAGCTGTTTTGGTACCTTGCATAAGCTAAACGAAGTACCTCTAATGTCAAGCTTTTTTCCTCTAGAGCTGGTTTCTTATATGTAGATTTATTTAAGGACCCTGTCCACAAAGCTTGCCATGAATTGTTTTTCAGAATGCTTATTTATAGGATCGCAGACTGGTTTGGGTTGGAAAGGACCTGAAGCTCACCCAGTTCCAACCCCCTGTCACAGGCAGGGACACCTTCCACTAGAGCAGGTTGCTCCAAGCCCCTGTGTCCAACCTGGCCTTGAACACTGCCAGGGATGGGGCAGCCACAGCTTCTCTGGGCACCCTGTGCCAGTGTCTTATTCTCGTTAAATAAAGCTGTCAGACAAGTTAGTTGCTTTATTTATGTTCCTAAACATTTAGTTTATTTCCTGTTCATGCAGGTACTGAGCTCCAGCCAGCCAAGAGGTGGACCTCTTGGTATATTGGGGAGCAATCTTAGTTTGGAGCAACAGAAGTTGCTGAACAAACTAGCAACAGTTCTGAAGGCTCAAAGATGTACTGACTTTAACAGCAGAGGTATGTAGTCTTGTTAAAATTCTCTGTCCAAATATAAGTAACTACAGTTCTGCACTTTATCCTTTAAGATACTAGCTGCAACAGTGCTTTTATCATTCCTGATTAGTGCAGTCTCTAAATCCCTGAATTATAGCTGTAGTAGAATCATGGTGTGTTGTTGCGTGTAAATATATATAAAACCTGGTTACTACAACAGGATACTTCCAGGGGAGCCACAGCTTGGCAGTGTATTTAAAATCTCTATGTCCTTCTCAAAGTCTCTTTACACTTCTTTTACCAACTTAAAGGTCTCTGCTCATATGAGACACCCTGTAAGATTTTTATCTTCCAGAAATGAGTCTTAGGCAGATGGTGGTGCCTTTAGAAAGAGCATGTCATCGAGTAGAAGTTGGCAATTTTCTTCTCACATGCTATCTTGCTTCAGATTTGGTTCTTCATTAAGATGATGCAGCCAAATTATGGGCCTTAGTGTTTGGGTTTTTTTTTTTTGTTCACTTTTGAGGAGAACTTTGTCTTAATCCCTCCTATTAGTTTTTGTTTGGAGTGCTGCCTTTCCTGCTTGTGAAAGAAATGCTAAGGTAATTTTCCTCTACCATCTTTCACATCCTGATTATTACTCCAAGATTGTGAGTAAAGTTCTGTTAGCTCTGAGTTAAAGCTGTGAGATCCCATAGGAAGCTCCTGTCAAAGTTAAATATAACTTTAGAAGGACTCGGAAAAAGAAGTACTATCCTATAAACCGGAGCCTCCTCTGAAGATTTGTTAGCTTAGAACTATAAAACTGTGACTTCCCTTTTTCACAGCAAGTATATGTTGAAACCCACAAAATTTCTAATAGCTCTCCTACTTAATCATATCTTAGGGTCAAAAAAATCACATACTTGTGCTGGAAAGAGTGGTTGATAAATTACTGTAGTGTATTTATTCTTTAAATGGTGATTGCTTTCTTTTCAGTCAGGCATGGTTCTGATTTTTATGTGCTTTTAGTTCTACTGATGTAATCTTTCTCCTAGTAACTCATCTCATTATCCCTGATGTTCCAATCCCAAAAACTGTCAAATGTATGATGGCTGTTCTGACTGGATGTTGGGTCCTCAAGTTCAAATGTAAGTATTAAATATCTTTGGGCCTTTTGACCACAAATTGTAAATGGGATTCCAGAGAAAATTTCCTTTTCTAAACCAGCCCTAATATCAATACTAGCTTAATATAAAGTGTGAGGGGTTTGTATTTTAAACTCCTGAATGGAATCACAAGAGAATTAATTAGATACAACTGCTCCTTCCTTGGCAAATGTGTGCATTTCATTGTTAGATGTATTGGGTTGGTCTTACCCTGAGTATCAGTAGGGAATGAATTTATTTATTGCTACATTAAGAGTGATTTGAAAGATTATGGAAAATAAACCCTTGGATTTCTTATAAACAGCTTCCCTTGAAGTCGATAAGAAACTTTTGCTTGCTCAAGGTTTATGTGGTCAATGCCTGTAGGAAGGTAAGGCGTTGCCTATTTACATATAAGCTGAGATCTGTTGAAAGTTAGGATTTCTAACCAAAGTTGGGCTGTCATCATAACCCCTGTTGGTACTTTTCACTGAAGTTCTTTATTAGTTGAGAAAATTGTCAGGCTTTATGCAGGCTCAGGCAGATCAAATGTGTATGTAACTTTCAATACCCATTTCTGTACATGCGAGCCCAGCAGACTGGAGTGCTCTTCAACTGAAATAGTAACCTCCAAGGAAAGATGATTTGCAGTGTCCCTTCAGCATGCAAGTAGTTTTGATGTCATTTCTCATGTAATTTGTAATTAGTTTTCATACGGTGTATGCTTTTTTGAGCAGCTGTTCAGTGGACTTGGATCCCAGATCTGCTTTTTATTCTTTCTAATGTATTTCTTAGTATCCACTCTCACAACAGTTGTAAAAGCCATCTTCTTCCCCTTGACCTTTATGGCTAAGTCATTTTAGCGAATAAGTACCCTACAAATGAGTTGATTATCCATGGAAAACTCACAGACAAATATCATTCCAGTTTTCTACTGTGTGACTAAACATCAGAGTATAAGGATTCTTTAATGGTCTAAATTTTCCAGTCACTGATGTTTATGAAGGTACTGCTTAAAGCTTCAAAAGTTGCACACTAGTTTTTCAAATAAAGCACATCTTCAGACTCTTTTGAAGATTGGGTTCTTTTTTTTTCAGAGCATTCATTTGGCTTCCAGATAGTCAGTATTTGTTCCATGCTTTTTTAAAGGGTCTGTTGAGTTACTGTGCCCTCAGAAATGTTTTCTGCAACATTGGCTTTGTTTGTAGCCTTATGAGAGTTTGCAAAAGGAAAACATTGTGCCGTCTTTGTGCTCCGATTCTTACAAAGAGGAGCAGCTTCTTGTTGAATGTAACATGGAGAAATACTGCTTCAAGCAAGCAGATGGATTTAATAAACTCCAGATGCTTTGTTGAGAAGCAGAAGGGAGATGGTTTCCTGTTTGGAGGTAGGGATGCAGGAGGAAACTCAGAAGGCCTAGAAGTGATGTTTGGGTTGTGTGATTGGAAAGGGTGTGTTCAGGTGCTTTGGAACAACATGCTGTTTAGCTAAGACTGAATAACCTGTTTCTGTGGTGAATCACTTTGCAGGTCCTTGGCTTCACTCAGGTCAGGAGGTCTGCATACCTTCTATCACATGTGCTAGGGTGGCTTTCCTTTATTTAATTGTATCTTTTTGCTAGTCAGATGCTTAGAAAAATTCACCGGAATGGTAGGGAGATTGAATTAGTGAGACCTGAGTTTAAATCTTTGTGGAAGAACTTTTATAAGTGATAGGAAAAGGAAAAAAAAATAGCGTGGGAGTTATTCAGGGACTATTTTCATATTTTTTTGTTTGCACCTGAGTTTTATTTTATGTTGTTAGTACTGATTAGTGCAATCCTGACTGCTAATGCTCCCAGCTTAGTAAGCAACATACTCCTTAAAAGCGAGTGATTCTCCTCCCTAGTGGGAAATGTTTGTAATAACTCATGGGGTCTGATGCAGCTAAGTGCCTATAATTAACAGCACCACTCCATCTGTTCCCACCAGTCTGTTATTAGTCTTCTTCAGAGTCATTACAAGTTAGAGATTGTTATAACAAATAATGGGACTCCTGCTGATGGAACATGTGTCTAGGAAAAAGAGGTCTTTGCTTTTCCATAATTTCTGTCTTTAGATAGTGTGGCTTGTTGCCTTCTATTTGGTGAAGTTTCCTTAAACGTGATGCAAATAAACTTCCAAAAGTATGCGCATATTGTGGCTTACTTCCGTCAAAGACACTGCAAATAGATTGAAGGAGTTGCTTATAGTTCAGTGTTCCAAACTGTTCAAAACCTTCTCTGAAATATTTGATAAAGCAAAGCTCAGTGTAGCACTTAATGAACTGCTGACTGTGCATAAGGGAGCGTTTGGATTTTTTTTACTACAAGGTAAGCTGCATTTGTCTGCGATTTCTAAAGTTACATTTATAGCCCACACATAATTATACCACTTCTTTAAAAAACATCACATGCTTGCCAAACCCAGTATTTCATTTAGGAGTGTGTTTCTTATGTTAACTTTTCTGTTCTAACAGGCTTTCAAGCTGTGTTTCTCTAATAAAGAGCAATTTCCTTTTCTTGTTTAATTCTACAGTGCTTCTGTTTCTATGTGTCTATACACATAGATAGAACATCCATTAGTATCAGTGGCGAGGAAATAGGGAATTTTCTGAGCTAAATGTAAGGTCTCTAAGTATTAGAGAGCCAAGATTTAAATACCTATCTTCAGTTTTGGGTTCCCTTTTTAATTCAGGTAGATTAGGATGAAAGGATGCCACCACTGAGCAGTATTAGATCGTCACAGAAGAAAAATTTCACCTTACCAGTTGCAGTTCCATATTTTCAATATATATAGAATACACCGTCAGCAATATATCCACTTTCAAAGCAGCGTAGGATTCAGTTGAGACACTGTTGTCACAGTGCTCCTTGCCCATGGCCAAATCTTTCATTGGTTTCATTATTTTATTGCCTTCATTATTTCTGGGATGGTAATAGGGCACAAAGTAGCATATCATTATCCTTCTGCAAGTAGGCTGAGACAAAGATTCAAGTATCACTGTGTTTCCTCTGTGCTTTTTGTAGAGCATAGAATAATATAATTAAACCCAGCAGAAGTCTTTAATAGCTTTTCAGCTTGTTTTTTCTTAAACTGATTGTCATCTGTTAAAGCAGGGGATGAAAAATGATCTTGGTAACAATATTCATTGGAACAAGCTTGTGTCAGTCTTTGCAGTGGAGCATCTGGCAGAATTCTAAGCATCTGATTGCTTATTCCTTCATCTTTTTTGCTTACCTGGAGCAGCAGCAATGATTCAGCTCTGATCATATAAAAGAATGCAACCCCCCCCTGCTTTTCCTGTAAGGCCCCAGAACAACTGGGAGTTGACTGGAAGAGCTAGGGAATTGCATGACTGATGCTTTAAGGTGAAAACATCTTTCTGAATTTCTTGGAGCAATACGCCCATCCTTGTTTAGGCTGTTGGACAGGAGAGGTGCAAAGCTGTTTGAGCTGACTGCTTCTCAGGCTGCACTGTGTCTCTTTCATGCATAAACTTCCTTCAGGTAACAGGTTGATACTCAGCAAAGCCCTCTCTCCTGAAAGCAGCTCAAACTCACTGGAGTTTTGTGCTTGTCTTGCCTCTTCCTACAAAAGGACTCAGCTCTGTGGAATGTGGTAGAAATACCTAATACATGTATGCATGTTCTAGTTGTACTGGGTGTAAAGCCGAGGGAAATGCTTCACATCACCAGGGTCTGAACTTCTGCACTTCTGCAGTGTCTGCAGCTTCTGGAAAGGAGGCAGCAAACAGTTTTTGCTTCAAATTCGGCACAAAGTTAGACTGTGAAGCTTTTGGGGTTTGCAGAGGAGAAAATGGGGTGAGAATGTCTTAAATGTGGTGTTTGCCCTGTGTCTGCAGAGCTAAGAAGTAGGCTGTTTTGAAATAAGGTCTACAGGAAAAGGAAACCAGGCTTCCACTGCTCTCTCTGTTCTAGGTCATCCAGATACTCAGTTTTTCATATTTAGAGTCCTTTTGCTCTAATTCACTTTTGGTTTGAAGAAAACATTGCATTAAGGAAGCCCATTGTAAGGAAAAGGATGGAAATTGTTAATTTAAAAGTATGCAATGGGATCCAGAGGATAAGCACACTTGGTGGAATTTAACATGACTTCTCCACCTTACTTCCAGTCACCTTGGTCAGTCTAGAGGACAGCGGTGGCACATACTGATTCCTTAAAGAAGTTAGGACACTTAGGGGTTTAAATGAAGTAGTGATTTTCATATTATATGCTCCTAGCATCTGGGAATTGATGTTTAAGGACTTCCTAAGCATCTGCTTCATCATGTTTAATAAGTATCGCCTGGATAACTTGTTAACTACCATTCTTAAACCAATTCATTATAGTCTCTGCAGCATCTCATGTCATTTCCATGTGTTAGAAAAATGGACTGCTCTTGTTTAAATCAAATGATATCTCTACATCTGTGAAAATCTCGGATCCTGAAGTTACTTTGTAAGAATATGAGACAGTTTAAAAACTCTTCTCTGTGCTGTAGCAGAGACCAGTAATGCTGTTGATGAGAGCAAATTGAAGCTAGCCATGCCAGATTTCCCTAAGGCTTTTCTCTCAGTCTAGATTTCTTCCTTTTCTAGGAAAATAATCTTATCAAGCTTTACTCAATCTGCATGTAAGTCTTAAAACCCAGTGCAGACTGAGCTGGGGAAGTTTCAGTTGCAATCTACTAGATCTTGGATGTGCAGCATTTTTATCTTCTTTGTTGGTATTGTGTATTTCTAAATTAACATTGTGTTCTAAGAGATTTTTGGGACTAACCCCTGCTCTTTGCTTTATTAATGCAAATCCAACAAAACTCCACTAAGGCTAATTGAGTTACTGAGCGCTACCCCTGGGTATCTGTGGGTGATTACCACTTGTTCTTGGCAACCAGTTCTTTTTGTACTTCATCCTATTTAAATTGGTTTTGCTGACGCAGTTAGTTTCGTTATAAACCAATAAGATTGACATGAATAAGGGTTATAGGGCTCTGATCTTAAATTTCGCAAATAATGGTGTTATTTGTTTCCAGTACTAGTAGCTCCTGTTGTATCAAAGGTCAAATAACGATACTGTTAGGGTGGGCACCCTTGTAACCTGGTTGCTCCTTTAAATACCTGAAGGTGAGAAGGTAGGGCAGCTGTTCAGTGAGGTAATAAGGATCAGTGTAAGTAGTGATGCTTTACTGATCTTGCTAATGAGGAGGGGGGAAAGAGCAGTATTCTCCTTGCCAAATGTGGTAGCATCAAGCTACAATGTGGTTGTATTAGGCTAAACCCCTTTTCTGCAGTATTTTCTAGGGACTTGAAAGGCAGGGCTCGTTTTTTGCCAGCATTTTGGTGCAGATGAGCTTGTTTACATCTACAAATTGCAAGTGTAAAATCGGCTATTTAAGAGGCTTTTTTGAACTTCTGATGTTCCGTATTTCTAGGGAAGAACCTTGCATAGCCACCCTGCACACGAGATCTTGCCCCAGTATGTTCTTTCTCTCAGGCAAGCTTATTAATGAGTGCTTGCAAACTTAGAACGGGACACTGCAAAACAGCTCTCGTCCACGTGAAATGGAAAAAATGCCACTTGCCTTGCTACACGTCTTGCCTTTTGTGGTAATTGATCCAACTAGTGTGACTAAACTAGAGGGCCATTAAAGTGTAGTTGAAATAATCACCCTCTTTAGGGAAAAAGAACATGTTAAATGAATAAACTTGATCGACCTCAAACATAGAAGGTCCACAGGTCTTATTAGCAATAGTATCAAGGAATAAATCAAGATTGGCTGAGATCCTGAAGAACTTGAATGGTTTACTTTATTTTAGAGCAGAACAAACTAGATTTTTGGTCAGGCTTGCCAGTAAAGAATGTGCAGACTGTGAATGGGGAAGGAAAAACAATGGTAACCCTCATCTCTGCCCCTTCCTAAAATTACAGGTGTCTTCTCAAAAGCGAGTTTACTTTCCCCTCCATTTTCAGAGAGGTTCTTTAAGGATGTCCTTGTTCTTCCAAGATTCAGCCCCATTCTGATTAATTTTTTTTTTGCATAAGTACTTAAGATGTCTCTCTCAATTTCAGAAGGGAGGTGGTATAGTATTGATGGTTCCTGATCACTTTTTAATTAGGATAATAGCACTTCCTTTGTTTCAGTCCGTTCATTTCAGCAGCGTCTTGGCACCAGGTTCTCACTGGTGGCTTTTCAATACAGTGATGGAACAAATGAGAGTCTGTAATCTCAGGAGTTCTGGGAAGCAATTTAACACAGCTCCTGTTTGAAGTCAAAGGGTGCTATACCTCTGACTTAAATCGGAGTGCTGTAAGGTCAGGAGAGCTTCTGGGAATGTCCCTGTAGCAGAAGTGGAGTGATATACCTTTGAGTACATTATGGAATTTTATTTCCTTTTATATGTCCTCTTAATCAGCATGACACTTGGATGAGGAGACTATTAAAAGAGAACTGTCACGTTATCCAGGCATTTATAGATGTTAGCAGCTTTAGAATTAATAATGCCTACTCAAGAAAAAGACCTGGGCTTTCCTGAATGGATTCAGCACTCAGTTTTCACAGAAAATAAAATCCCTTGTGTAAAAAAACCCCAAAAACCAACAACCAAAACCAAAAGTTGGAAGGGCCCACAGTATGCTCTAATTCTTCTGTTTGTATCCCTACTCATAAGTGTGAAATTGAGGGTTTTTTAGCATCAGGTCATTTGGTGGTGGTTGTGCCATCTCACAGGAGAATGATAAAGCTCATACATGCCTGGTGCTTCCAAATGACACCGAAGCTGGCTTATGCTGTCTTTGAGAAAGCTCGATTTGACTGTTGATCCAGTTGGTGTCACTGCATCTGAAAATGATAATGTAAAATCAGTGATCTAGGAGCAAGTGACTTGACACTAAGTTTTATGTGGAGAGGGGAAAAAAGAACAGGCAAATAACATTTGTTTAGACAGATGCATAATGAATTAGGTAGAAACACAACGTGAGCTCTCTGTCATTTTATCTCAAATATGAGAACAGGAGGATAGTCTTTTTTTTCTTTTCGGATTTCTTTTTTATTGTGGTATGTGAATCCTTTAATTCTTTAATACAGAATCTCTTTCTGAGTATGCAGGAGTCACTGAAGAGAAATGAGCAACTCAAAGCAATCAGTCTGAACATAGGCTGCAGTTTAAAGGACATACTGGTCTCTGTCACTTAAATAAATTACTTTAGCTTCCTTCTTCTAATTAGGAGGTCTTCTTTCATGGATGGATATTCCTTGACTGTTCACTTTAGGTTTGTAAGCACCTTCTCAAACACCGGTAGCTAACTGCATCAATTTTCTGAATATATAGCTAGACCATGATTCTGATGATACATGACTTCTGTCATTCCTTGTGCCTAAGGGTCTTTTGCTGTTACCTTGTCTGTGCTGTCTTGTCTCTTTCCAAGTGATACTCTTACTACAGATTGGCTGTGCTGTTGATGGTAGGATTGCCGTGAATTATTCTGAAGCCCAAAACCCCATCTCTTCAGAGCTTGAGGATTCCTAAGACGACTTCCCTCTTTTCTACCTGCACATAGGACAAATGTGATAGATGAAACTGCTTAAAACGTTCCTGAGCACAGGTGTTCCAAAGCATTTGTTGTTATCTATCAAATATGACAAGACCATGAGTCAGAGCAAGTTCTGCGTCTACATCTTGCATGAAAAAGTATGTTTGGGAATTGAAAAAATGTCCTAGTTTCTACCACAAACCCCACAGAGTCTGTTGCTCCGCCAAAGGGCTGTGTGTGTGGTAGTCTAACGATGTTGCCCCTTAAACAATGCTTATGTTAAAAGGAAACAACCTGGAGCACTGAGAACTTACGTTCATGGCTTTTTATCCTAAACATAGCTTTTGGTACCACAAGTCTGTTAAGACAACAGATCTGTTGTGATTCTAGCTGGTTAAGAAAAGCTAAAATTAATCATAGAATCATAGAATAGTTAGGGTTGGAAAGGACCTGAAGATCCTCTAGTTCCAACCCTCCTGCCGCAGGGATTAATGGTGAGAGCGCTCATCATGGCCAGGCACTGGCTAGACAAATGGTCTGTTTGCAGGTTTCCAGTTTTTCAAGGAAACAAATGTTTATCTTGTGGTCCTTATAGATACAATGAAAACAGGATGCGTAGGTGAGTTCCTCTTCTTGCTCTCTTGCTTTGAGGCATACAGATTCCTTGGAGGACTTGGCAGTGTGAAATGGACAGACATATGTATGCATACAGACATAACCTATTTTTCTAACAGACCTTCCACTAACAGTCACTTTCATAACTTAATTTTTAGTTTTTCAGGTAGCAGTATAAAAAGAAATCGTAGTTTTTTGTATTCATTCAACCTTTTATTACTTTCATATCACATTTGCTTCATTTGCTAATGCTGGCTCTGGATGCTCAATTCGTGATGTACTCATTGTATAAAACCCTCAGCTACAGCAAAGCTTTAGGTAGTGAAAGTCCTTGAAATTGAGATTTTGATGGCAGATTGAAATAAAACATGCTCTTAATGAACGGACGGTTCTGTTCTCAAGACTAGATGAGATAGTTTTTCCTTTATTGTAAGTGGCACCAATTAACATCTAGATTTTCTTGGAAGGAAAGAATAGCTGTGTAAGTTGGAGACAAACTGACACAGGAAGACTTGTTGAGTTGTGATGATAAAAAAAATACTGAAATAACTTAGATTTATTTTTGAGTTATGAGTACGTTGAAAATGTATTCACTGCTGTTACCAGTAATGAATATGTAAGTTGCTATTCCAGAAAATACATGACTAGGTTGCTCTTCCAGTTCATGTTAATTTTCCTTGAAGGAATGAACTACTGCAAATAATCAGTCTTATACCTGTACATGGAGGGATATTCGCCATAGTATACAGCCAGTTCTGGTTTTCTGTATAGGTTTATCTTTTTTGGTGTAAGTACATTGGAGGACTTCTAGTAACTAAATATAAATTCCCGTTACATTTTGTGAGTTTATATGAACTGGTAGTAAATTACTAAAAACTGGCTTTTAAGATCTCTCTAAACTAGATATTCCTATCTGTTGTCTACTTACTGCCATGGTGTCCAATGCTTTTGTCAGTGATACTTCTCTTTATAGTCTTGTGCTTTCTTCCTTTTTAGGATCAACCCCTCACGTTTTACTCCTGATTTTGTTCGGTTTGTATTTTTTAGGTCCGTGGGTTTCATATTTGTACAGTGGAAATAAGTTGCCTGAGTAAGAAATGCTGTGCAAGGCGTGAAGTGCTGCTTTAACAGTTACCAGCAGTGACAGCACTGTAAATCCTCATGGAGCAGTCTACAAAATTAGCTTTGCAAACTTTCTTTCTTGGGTAATTTTTATTAATGAGTGCAGTGTATGTGCAGGCAAAATGTTCCATCCTTGGGTGGGTGACCACAGCAATCTCTCTTTCCAGAGTGAGGTCAGGTAGTATGTTTAACTGATGTTAGTGATACATTAGTGCATTCTGTATTGGAAAAAAATAACTAGCCTTAAAACAAGGTGAAAACATGTTGACTCTAAAAGACAATCTCATTATGCAGCACTGGTAACAAACATGAATGCCACTGTTAAACCCTAGCATAAATCTCCAGTTTGTGCTGATCTGGGAGATCTTGAAATCCCATCTGATTTGTTATTTGAGGCCATAGCTGTTCAGAAGCAGCTTTGTGCTTGCTTTGTAATTGCTCTTTATCAGACAGTTGCTTCCATTTCATAACGGTAGAGTTGGTTCTACATGCTGGATTTAAGCTTCCAAATGATCAGCAATCTGACATTTGACATTAAGTGGTTGACCTTTAGTGGGTAAGAGGAAAAGCTAAAAACTCCCAGTGTTCACAGCACTGATTTTAGTGTGATATTACTTCTCCCCATCTGACTTGCATCTTCAACCACGGTTGGAAATGTTTTCAAGTTTAAAGGCAAATTTCTAGAGCACGTAGGCTTTGATGCTATGTGGATGCAATATTTTGCATTGTGGGTAATCCTTTTATCGTAGTGCAACTCTTTAGTCCCTAAAACGGCATGCAAGCCTCTGTTAAAACATGGGGTCTCTAATCTTTGCCTTCCTCATTGCGGTTTTTGTAGGGGTACGAGCCTGTTTACGGACCACAGTTCGAGAACAAGAAGAGAAGTATGAAGTTCAAGGTGGCCCACGAAGAGGCCGGCTCAACAGAGAACAACTGGTGGGTTTATTGCTTGAGACAGATGATTTTAATGACCTTTGGTTCATGGATTTTTTTGCCTTTGCCACATGCGAAGGTGCAGTAGATGTAAAAGTTTAATGTGGTCTTGTACAGAAATTTGATTATGTGCAAGGTGATGGAAAGAACTGCGAATGCCCATAAAGCTGTCATTTTGCTCTATTAGTGGATATATTGCTATAACCTTGTCAGAGGCTGTGCCACACTCACGGAAGAAGCTGAATGGGACAGGAAGTGATGCTGCCTTGGCCTTCTCTGCTCAGCTTTAGAAGCCTGTTAAAATTATCTGATGAAAGAAAAAGGGGTTTATTACTTCTTGTTTCCATATAGGGCCGCTTTTATATTTAACTGGGTTAATTTCTGGTTACTTTCTGGATTACACTAGAGAAGTTCACTAAATGTATTGTAACAGTAGCTGTAAATATTCCTAGCTCACTGTTCAAATCCTTTTGTGCTGGAAAATATTTAAACATAAGCAAGAATTTACCATGTAAGCAAGCTTTTCTTGATTGCATACTTACACTGAGGACGGTACATAGAATCATAGAATGTTTAGGGTTGGAAAGGACCTTAAGATCATTAGTTCCAACCCCTGTGCCATGTGTAGGGACTCTTCTAGCTTCCAGTGTTGGTTATTTTAAATTTATTCTTTTGTAGGCACTGATTATTCTTTCCACTTTGTTCCTGTGTGCTCAGTTGTGATGACCTGTATTTATACTTACTTTTTTTTTCCTTCCATTTAGCTGCCTAAATTGTTTGATGGATGCTACTTCTATTTTTTGGGATCTTTCAA